>NW_027267289.1:7500-20000 GCF_963676685.1 Mytilus edulis | reverse complement strand
TTGGTTGGTTGGTTGAAATTCAAACACACATAAAACTGTTTAAATAGTGCCAAAACCACATAATTTGATAACCTTGACCTTTGACCTTGTGACCTTCGTCAAGGTCATTGCTCCACAAGGTCATTGCAAAAGACCCTATGGGTCAAGGACCTTTTGTTTAAGAGTTTTGCCTAAAAATGGCTTTTTAAAAACCATCGATGGGAGTTATGTCCCTTACATGATGGTAAAATCAATATAGTCATAATGTGAAAAAGTTGCCCCTTGAAGTATTTAACATTTTTCACTGCTTAAATTTTCTGTATCTATAACCATTCAAGAATTATAGGGAAATCAAAGAGATATGAAAATCTAAAATATGACCTTGACCTTTGACCTTGACCTAATTTTCTAAGTTAGGACCCAGGGGACTCAAATAAAAACATTCCAGGGTTATACGGTTAACGGTTTATGAGTTAAAAAAACATACCGACAAATTTATTCCGTAAAGATAGATAACTCCTATAAAATTTCATCGAATCGCTTCGATCCAAATTAGCCAAAATTTTCTGAGGATGTAACGAACAATTTGTAAAAAGAATTTTGTCGCTATCTTTTTTTGTTACGAAGGAGATGCACACACATGATAAACAGTGAATAGGGAGATAACTCTTACAGAGAAAATTGTTCGTCTTAGCAGGGTGAAATTTAAAAGCGCATAAACTATACGATACAATATGAGAAATATCTAAGCGACATATTGCGAAGCAAACATTTATCGCAAGAACAAAATTTGGCGGAAAAAAAAAATAATAATAATAATAATAATAATAATCAGAACAAAAACAATAAGTCTTTCCACAGAAAAGTGGAAAGACTTAATAATAATAAATATAAAGCAATTGTTTTGAAAACAATTGTTAGGCAGTCTTTCCCCTCTGATGAATGGATAATTGATTTTTTTTATTGATTGATTTGGAAAGGGGGGGGGGGGGGGGTATTTGTTTATTTGTTTGTTTGCTTGCTTTGGTATGGGGTCTATATTATTATGTTACCGGAGAAGTTTCATGTTTAGTTTGGAAAGTTTTTCTTTTATTTTAGATACAGCGCGCGCGCAAGATTGAGGAGACATCACGTGACGCGGGTTTATATTAAGAAAAACTTAGTCTTTTAATTTCTTTTTAGGTCGGGACCTTGAACAGACAACATGTCTAGAGATGGAATGTACACAATGTAATTTCTTTTGTCATTGTAGGAAATTGACATTTTGATCACAGTTCACCAGCAGTGCATGTTTTGGATTTAATCGATCCGTGTAACTTTAAAACACATTTAATGATTATTTTTTGATAATGTCCATTTTTCAGCACCTGTTTGTAACACAGATTAGTATTTCAATCTCGGAGCGGACATTTTATTGTAGGTTTTTACTGAGATTGACGGACCTAGCAAGCGATTTTTACTGCATTGCCATTTCTTTTTTCTAGGAAAAGTCTTGAGAGATATCTGCAAAAAGTTTTTTTATGAACCTTCAGTACATGTATGCCCTGCTGACTGCAAATTTTCAGGTCGATTGGACTTGTAGTTTCAGAGAATATGTGGATTTTTTTTCAGAAGAGACGTAAGAACAATAATAAAATAAAAATTTTCTTGAATAATTGAGAGTTTGTTCCTTCAATATACTGTCATAAATAAACAGTCATACATATTGATTGATTGATTAGTTGGTTGATTGATTGGTTGGTTGGTTGGTTGGTTTGTTTGTTGGTTGGTTGGTTGATTAAACACGTTTGATAGGGTCACTTAGAACAAGGGAAAAAAAAACTCAAGAGACCTTGCATCCTGTATTAAACGCATGACACGGAAACATACATTAAGTGATTGATTGGTTGGTTGGTTGGTTAAACACGTTAGTTAAACATGTTGGTTGAACACGTTGGTTAAACACGTTGGCTGGTTAAACACGTTGGAAAGGCTCAATTTAAACAAGCGAAAAAAAACATCTTGGATCCCGTATTTAACAAATGAAACGGAAACATGCATTGATTTATTGGTTGGTTGATTAAACACGTTGGTTAAACATGCTGGTTAAACACGTTGGTTAAACATGCTGGTTAAACACGTAGTTTAAACACGTTTGATAGGCTCAATTTTAACAAGCGATAAAAAACCATCTTGGATCCCGTATTTAACACATGAAACGGAAACATGCAGTGATTGGTTGATTGGTTGGTTGGTTGGTTAGTTGGTTGGTTGGTTAAACAAGTTGGTTAAACACGTTGGTTAAACACGTTGGCTGGTTAAACACGTTAGATAGGCTCAATTTAAACAAGCGAAAAAAAACATCTTGGATCCCGTATTTAACACATGAAACGGAAACATGCATTGATTGATTGATTGGTTGGTTGGTTGGTTGGTTGGTTGGTTAAACACGTTGGTTAAACATGTTGGTTAAACACGTTGGTTAAACACGTTGGCTGGTTAAACACGTTAGATAGGCTCAATTTAAACAAGCGAAAAAAAACCATCTTGGATCCCGTTTTTAACACATGAAACGGAAACATGCATTGATTGGTTGAGTGGTTGGGTGGTTGGTTGGTTGGTTGGTTGGTTAAACACGTTGGTTAAACATGTTGGTTAAACACGTTGGTTAAACACGTTGGCTGGTTAAACACGTTAGATAGGCTCAATTTAAACAAGCGAAAAAAAAACCATCTTGGATCCCGTTTTTAACACATGAAACGGAAACATGCATTGATTGGTTGATTGGTTGGTTGGTTGGTTGGTTGGTTGGTTGGTTAAACACGTTGGTTAAACATGTTGGTTAAACACGTTGGTTAAACACGTTGGCTGGTTAAACACGTTTGATAGGCTCAATTTAAACAAGCGAAAAAAAAACATCTTGGATCCCGTATTTAACACATGAAACGGAAACATGCATTGATTTATTGGTTGGTTGGTTGGTTGGTTGGTTGGTTAAACACGTTGTAAACATGTTGGTTAAACATGTTGGTTAAACACGTAGTTTAAACACGTTGGCTGGTTAAACACGTTTGATAGGCTCAATTTTAACGAGCGAAAAAAAACCATCTCGGATCCCGTATTTAACACATGAAACGGAAACATGCATTGATTTATTGGTTGGTTGGTTGGTTGGTTGGTTGGTTGGTTGGTTGGTTGGTTGGTTGGTTAAACACGTTGTAAACATGTTGGTTAAACACGTAGTTTAAGCACATTGGCTGGTTAAACACGTTTGATAGGCTCAATTTAAACAAGCGAAAAAAAAAACCATCTTGGATCCCGTATTTAACACATGAAACGGAAACATGCATTGATTTATTGGTTGGTTGGTTGGTTGGTTGGTTGGTTAAACACGTTGTAAACATGTTGGTTAAACATGTTGGTTAAACACGTAGTTTAAACACGTTGGCTGGTTAAACACGTTTGATAGGCTCAATTTTAACGAGCGAAAAAAAAACCATCTCGGATCCCGTATTTAACACATGAAACGGAAACATGCATTGATTGATTGATTGGTTGGTTGGTTGGTTGGTTGGTTGGTTGGTTAAACACGTTGGTTAAACACATTGGATAGGCTCAAAATTGGATCCCGTATTTAACACATGAAACGGAAACATGCATTGATTGATTGATTGATTGGTTGATTGATTGGTTGGTTGGTTGGTTAAACACGTTGGTTAAACATGTTGATTAAACACGTTGGTTAAACATATTGGTTAAACACGTTGGTTAAACATATTGGTTAAACACGTTGGCTGGTTAAACACGTTGGATAGGCTCAATTTAAACAAGCTGAAAAAAAACATC
The DNA here is from genome assembly GCF_963676685.1 of Mytilus edulis. Lineage (NCBI taxonomy): Eukaryota > Metazoa > Mollusca > Bivalvia > Mytilida > Mytilidae > Mytilus > Mytilus edulis. The sequence continues at coordinate 16,196 of NW_027267289.1, read as the reverse complement.
TTGGATCCCGTATTTAACACATGAAACGGAAACATGCATTGATTGATTGATTGATTGATTGATTGGTTGGTTGGTTGGTTGGTTGGTTGAAATTCAAACACACATAAAACTGTTTAAATAGTGCCAAAACCACATAATTTGATAACCTTGACCTTTGACCTTGTGACCTTCGTCAAGGTCATTGCTCCACAAGGTCATTGCAAAAGACCCTATGGGTCAAGGACCTTTTGTTTAAGAGTTTTGCCTAAAAATGGCTTTTTAAAAACCATCGATGGGAGTTATGTCCCTTACATGATGGTAAAATCAATATAGTCATAATGTGAAAAAGTTGCCCCTTGAAGTATTTAACATTTTTCACTGCTTAAATTTTCTGTATCTATAACCATTCAAGAATTATAGGGAAATCAAAGAGATATGAAAATCTAAAATATGACCTTGACCTTTGACCTTGACCTAATTTTCTAAGTTAGGACCCAGGGGACTCAAATAAAAACATTCCAGGGTTATACGGTTAACGGTTTATGAGTTAAAAAAACATACCGACAAATTTATTCCGTAAAGATAGATAACTCCTATAAAATTTCATCGAATCGCTTCGATCCAAATTAGCCAAAATTTTCTGAGGATGTAACGAACAATTTGTAAAAAGAATTTTGTCGCTATCTTTTTTTGTTACGAAGGAGATGCACACACATGATAAACAGTGAATAGGGAGATAACTCTTACAGAGAAAATTGTTCGTCTTAGCAGGGTGAAATTTAAAAGCGCATAAACTATACGATACAATATGAGAAATATCTAAGCGACATATTGCGAAGCAAACATTTATCGCAAGAACAAAATTTGGCGGAAAAAAAAAAATAATAATAATAATAATAATAATAATCAGAACAAAAACAATAAGTCTTTCCACAGAAAAGTGGAAAGACTTAATAATAATAAATATAAAGCAATTGTTTTGAAAACAATTGTTAGGCAGTCTTTCCCCTCTGATGAATGGATAATTGATTTTTTTTATTGATTGATTTGGAAAGGGGGGGGGGGGGGTATTTGTTTATTTGTTTGTTTGCTTGCTTTGGTATGGGGTCTATATTATTATGTTACCGGAGAAGTTTCATGTTTAGTTTGGAAAGTTTTTCTTTTATTTTAGATACAGCGCGCGCGCAAGATTGAGGAGACATCACGTGACGCGGGTTTATATTAAGAAAAACTTAGTCTTTTAATTTCTTTTTAGGTCGGGACCTTGAACAGACAACATGTCTAGAGATGGAATGTACACAATGTAATTTCTTTTGTCATTGTAGGAAATTGACATTTTGATCACAGTTCACCAGCAGTGCATGTTTTGGATTTAATCGATCCGTGTAACTTTAAAACACATTTAATGATTATTTTTTGATAATGTCCATTTTTCAGCACCTGTTTGTAACACAGATTAGTATTTCAATCTCGGAGCGGACATTTTATTGTAGGTTTTTACTGAGATTGACGGACCTAGCAAGCGATTTTTACTGCATTGCCATTTCTTTTTTCTAGGAAAAGTCTTGAGAGATATCTGCAAAAAGTTTTTTTATGAACCTTCAGTACATGTATGCCCTGCTGACTGCAAATTTTCAGGTCGATTGGACTTGTAGTTTCAGAGAATATGTGGATTTTTTTTCAGAAGAGACGTAAGAACAATAATAAAATAAAAATTTTCTTGAATAATTGAGAGTTTGTTCCTTCAATATACTGTCATAAATAAACAGTCATACATATTGATTGATTGATTAGTTGGTTGATTGATTGGTTGGTTGGTTGGTTGGTTTGTTTGTTGGTTGGTTGGTTGATTAAACACGTTTGATAGGGTCACTTAGAACAAGGGAAAAAAAAACTCAAGAGACCTTGCATCCTGTATTAAACGCATGACACGGAAACATACATTAAGTGATTGATTGGTTGGTTGGTTGGTTAAACACGTTAGTTAAACATGTTGGTTGAACACGTTGGTTAAACACGTTGGCTGGTTAAACACGTTGGAAAGGCTCAATTTAAACAAGCGAAAAAAAACATCTTGGATCCCGTATTTAACAAATGAAACGGAAACATGCATTGATTTATTGGTTGGTTGATTAAACACGTTGGTTAAACATGCTGGTTAAACACGTTGGTTAAACATGCTGGTTAAACACGTAGTTTAAACACGTTTGATAGGCTCAATTTTAACAAGCGATAAAAAACCATCTTGGATCCCGTATTTAACACATGAAACGGAAACATGCAGTGATTGGTTGATTGGTTGGTTGGTTGGTTAGTTGGTTGGTTGGTTAAACAAGTTGGTTAAACACGTTGGTTAAACACGTTGGCTGGTTAAACACGTTAGATAGGCTCAATTTAAACAAGCGAAAAAAAACATCTTGGATCCCGTATTTAACACATGAAACGGAAACATGCATTGATTGATTGATTGGTTGGTTGGTTGGTTGGTTGGTTGGTTAAACACGTTGGTTAAACATGTTGGTTAAACACGTTGGTTAAACACGTTGGCTGGTTAAACACGTTAGATAGGCTCAATTTAAACAAGCGAAAAAAAACCATCTTGGATCCCGTTTTTAACACATGAAACGGAAACATGCATTGATTGGTTGAGTGGTTGGGTGGTTGGTTGGTTGGTTGGTTGGTTAAACACGTTGGTTAAACATGTTGGTTAAACACGTTGGTTAAACACGTTGGCTGGTTAAACACGTTAGATAGGCTCAATTTAAACAAGCGAAAAAAAACCATCTTGGATCCCGTTTTTAACACATGAAACGGAAACATGCATTGATTGGTTGATTGGTTGGTTGGTTGGTTGGTTGGTTGGTTGGTTAAACACGTTGGTTAAACATGTTGGTTAAACACGTTGGTTAAACACGTTGGCTGGTTAAACACGTTTGATAGGCTCAATTTAAACAAGCGAAAAAAAAACATCTTGGATCCCGTATTTAACACATGAAACGGAAACATGCATTGATTTATTGGTTGGTTGGTTGGTTGGTTGGTTGGTTAAACACGTTGTAAACATGTTGGTTAAACATGTTGGTTAAACACGTAGTTTAAACACGTTGGCTGGTTAAACACGTTTGATAGGCTCAATTTTAACGAGCGAAAAAAAACCATCTCGGATCCCGTATTTAACACATGAAACGGAAACATGCATTGATTTATTGGTTGGTTGGTTGGTTGGTTGGTTGGTTGGTTGGTTGGTTGGTTGGTTGGTTAAACACGTTGTAAACATGTTGGTTAAACACGTAGTTTAAGCACATTGGCTGGTTAAACACGTTTGATAGGCTCAATTTAAACAAGCGAAAAAAAAACCATCTTGGATCCCGTATTTAACACATGAAACGGAAACATGCATTGATTTATTGGTTGGTTGGTTGGTTGGTTGGTTGGTTAAACACGTTGTAAACATGTTGGTTAAACATGTTGGTTAAACACGTAGTTTAAACACGTTGGCTGGTTAAACACGTTTGATAGGCTCAATTTTAACGAGCGAAAAAAAAACCATCTCGGATCCCGTATTTAACACATGAAACGGAAACATGCATTGATTGATTGATTGGTTGGTTGGTTGGTTGGTTGGTTGGTTGGTTAAACACGTTGGTTAAACACATTGGATAGGCTCAAAATTGGATCCCGTATTTAACACATGAAACGGAAACATGCATTGATTGATTGATTGATTGGTTGATTGATTGGTTGGTTGGTTGGTTAAACACGTTGGTTAAACATGTTGATTAAACACGTTGGTTAAACATATTGGTTAAACACGTTGGTTAAACATATTGGTTAAACACGTTGGCTGGTTAAACACGTTGGATAGGCTCAATTTAAACAAGCTGAAAAAAAACATCTTGGATCCCGTATTTAACACATGAAACGGAAACATGCATTGATTGATTGATTGATTGATTGATTGGTTGGTGGTTGGTTGGTTGGTTGGTTGAAATTCAAACACACATAAAACTGTTTAAATAGTGCCAAAACCACATAATTTGATAACCTTGACCTTTGACCTTGTGACCTTCGTCAAGGTCATTGCTCCACAAGGTCATTGCAAAAGACCCTATGGGTCAAGGACCTTTTGTTTAAGAGTTTTGCCTAAAAATGGCTTTTTAAAAACCATCGATGGGAGTTATGTCCCTTACATGATGGTAAAATCAATATAGTCATAATGTGAAAAAGTTGCCCCTTGAAGTATTTAACATTTTTCACTGCTTAAATTTTCTGTATCTATAACCATTCAAGAATTATAGGGAAATCAAAGAGATATGAAAATCTAAAATATGACCTTGACCTTTGACCTTGACCTAATTTTCTAAGTTAGGACCCAGGGGACTCAAATAAAAACATTCCAGGGTTATACGGTTAACGGTTTATGAGTTAAAAAAACATACCGACAAATTTATTCCGTAAAGATAGATAACTCCTATAAAATTTCATCGAATCGCTTCGATCCAAATTAGCCAAAATTTTCTGAGGATGTAACGAACAATTTGTAAAAAGAATTTTGTCGCTATCTTTTTTTGTTACGAAGGAGATGCACACACATGATAAACAGTGAATAGGGAGATAACTCTTACAGAGAAAATTGTTCGTCTTAGCAGGGTGAAATTTAAAAGCGCATAAACTATACGATACAATATGAGAAATATCTAAGCGACATATTGCGAAGCAAACATTTATCGCAAGAACAAAATTTGGCGGAAAAAAAAAATAATAATAATAATAATAATAATAATCAGAACAAAAACAATAAGTCTTTCCACAGAAAAGTGGAAAGACTTAATAATAATAAATATAAAGCAATTGTTTTGAAAACAATTGTTAGGCAGTCTTTCCCCTCTGATGAATGGATAATTGATTTTTTTTATTGATTGATTTGGAAAGGGGGGGGGGGGGGGGTATTTGTTTATTTGTTTGTTTGCTTGCTTTGGTATGGGGTCTATATTATTATGTTACCGGAGAAGTTTCATGTTTAGTTTGGAAAGTTTTTCTTTTATTTTAGATACAGCGCGCGCGCAAGATTGAGGAGACATCACGTGACGCGGGTTTATATTAAGAAAAACTTAGTCTTTTAATTTCTTTTTAGGTCGGGACCTTGAACAGACAACATGTCTAGAGATGGAATGTACACAATGTAATTTCTTTTGTCATTGTAGGAAATTGACATTTTGATCACAGTTCACCAGCAGTGCATGTTTTGGATTTAATCGATCCGTGTAACTTTAAAACACATTTAATGATTATTTTTTGATAATGTCCATTTTTCAGCACCTGTTTGTAACACAGATTAGTATTTCAATCTCGGAGCGGACATTTTATTGTAGGTTTTTACTGAGATTGACGGACCTAGCAAGCGATTTTTACTGCATTGCCATTTCTTTTTTCTAGGAAAAGTCTTGAGAGATATCTGCAAAAAGTTTTTTTATGAACCTTCAGTACATGTATGCCCTGCTGACTGCAAATTTTCAGGTCGATTGGACTTGTAGTTTCAGAGAATATGTGGATTTTTTTTCAGAAGAGACGTAAGAACAATAATAAAATAAAAATTTTCTTGAATAATTGAGAGTTTGTTCCTTCAATATACTGTCATAAATAAACAGTCATACATATTGATTGATTGATTAGTTGGTTGATTGATTGGTTGGTTGGTTGGTTGGTTTGTTTGTTGGTTGGTTGGTTGATTAAACACGTTTGATAGGGTCACTTAGAACAAGGGAAAAAAAAACTCAAGAGACCTTGCATCCTGTATTAAACGCATGACACGGAAACATACATTAAGTGATTGATTGGTTGGTTGGTTGGTTAAACACGTTAGTTAAACATGTTGGTTGAACACGTTGGTTAAACACGTTGGCTGGTTAAACACGTTGGAAAGGCTCAATTTAAACAAGCGAAAAAAAACATCTTGGATCCCGTATTTAACAAATGAAACGGAAACATGCATTGATTTATTGGTTGGTTGATTAAACACGTTGGTTAAACATGCTGGTTAAACACGTTGGTTAAACATGCTGGTTAAACACGTAGTTTAAACACGTTTGATAGGCTCAATTTTAACAAGCGATAAAAAACCATCTTGGATCCCGTATTTAACACATGAAACGGAACATGCAGTGATTGGTTGATTGGTTGGTTGGTTGGTTAGTTGGTTGGTTGGTTAAACAAGTTGGTTAAACACGTTGGTTAAACACTGTTGGCTGGTTAAACACGTTAGATAGGCTCAATTTAAACAAGCGAAAAAAAACATCTTGGATCCCGTATTTAACACATGAAACGGAAACATGCATTGATTGATTGATTGGTTGGTTGGTTGGTTGGTTGGTTGGTTAAACACGTTGGTTAAACATGTTGGTTAAACACGTTGGTTAAACACGTTGGCTGGTTAAACACGTTAGATAGGCTCAATTTAAACAAGCGAAAAAAAACCATCTTGGATCCCGTTTTTAACACATGAAAACGGAAACATGCATTGATTGGTTGAGTGGTTGGGTGGTTGGTTGGTTGGTTGGTTGGTTAAACACGTTGGTTAAACATGTTGGTTAAACACGTTGGTTAAACACGTTGGCTGGTTTAAACACGTTAGATAGGCTCAATTTAAACAAGCGAAAAAAAAACCATCTTGGATCCCGTTTTTTAACACATGAAACGGAAACATGCATTGATTGGTTGATTGGTTGGTTGGTTGGTTGGTTGGTTGGTTGGTTAAACACGTTGGTTAAACATGTTGGTTAAACACGTTGGTTAAACACGTTGGCTGGTTAAACACGTTTGATAGGCTCAATTTAAACAAGCGAAAAAAAAACATCTTGGATCCCGTATTTAACACATGAAACGGAAACATGCATTGATTTATTGGTTGGTTGGTTGGTTGGTTGGTTGGTTAAACACGTTGTAAACATGTTGGTTAAACATGTTGGTTAAACACGTAGTTTAAACACGTTGGCTGGTTAAACACGTTTGATAGGCTCAATTTTAACGAGCGAAAAAAAACCATCTCGGATCCCGTATTTAACACATGAAACGGAAACATGCATTGATTTATTGGTTGGTTGGTTGGTTGGTTGGTTGGTTGGTTGGTTGGTTGGTTGGTTGGTTAAACACGTTGTAAACATGTTGGTTAAACACGTAGTTTAAGCACATTGGCTGGTTAAACACGTTTGATAGGCTCAATTTAAACAAGCGAAAAAAAACCATCTTGGATCCCGTATTTAACACATGAAACGGAAACATGCATTGATTTATTGGTTGGTTGGTTGGTTGGTTGGTTGGTTAAACACGTTGTAAACATGTTGGTTAAACATGTTGGTTAAACACGTAGTTTAAACACGTTGGCTGGTTAAACACGTTTGATAGGCTCAATTTTAACGAGCGAAAAAAAAACCATCTCGGATCCCGTATTTAACACATGAAACGGAAACATGCATTGATTGATTGATTGGTTGGTTGGTTGGTTGGTTGGTTGGTTGGTTAAACACGTTGGTTAAACACATTGGATAGGCTCAAAATTGGATCCGTATTTAACACATGAAACGGAAACATGCATTGATTGATTGATTGATTGGTTGATTGATTGGTTGGTTGGTTGGTTAAACACGTTGGTTAAACATGTTGATTAAACACGTTGGTTAAACATATTGGTTAAACACGTTGGTTAAACATATTGGTTAAACACGTTGGCTGGTTAAACACGTTGGATAGGCTCAATTTAAACAAGCTGAAAAAAAAACATCTTGGATCCCGTATTTAACACATGAAACGGAAACATGCATTGATTGATTGATTGATTGATTGATTGGTTGGTTGGTTGGTTGGTTGGTTGAAATTCAAACACACATAAAACTGTTTAAATAGTGCCAAAACCACATAATTTGATAACCTTGACCTTTGACCTTGTGACCTTCGTCAAGGTCATTGCTCCACAAGGTCATTGCAAAAGACCCTATGGGTCAAGGACCTTTTGTTTAAGAGTTTTGCCTAAAAATGGCTTTTTAAAAACCATCGATGGGAGTTATGTCCCTTACATGATGGTAAAATCAATATAGTCATAATGTGAAAAAGTTGCCCCTTGAAGTATTTAACATTTTTCACTGCTTAAATTTTCTGTATCTATAACCATTCAAGAATTATAGGGAAATCAAAGAGATATGAAAATCTAAAATATGACCTTGACCTTTGACCTTGACCTAATTTTCTAAGTTAGGACCCAGGGGACTCAAATAAAAACATTCCAGGGTTATACGGTTAACGGTTTATGAGTTAAAAAAACATACCGACAAATTTATTCCGTAAAGATAGATAACTCCTATAAAATTTCATCGAATCGCTTCGATCCAAATTAGCCAAAATTTTCTGAGGATGTAACGAACAATTTGTAAAAAGAATTTTGTCGCTATCTTTTTTTGTTACGAAGGAGATGCACACACATGATAAACAGTGAATAGGGAGATAACTCTTACAGAGAAAATTGTTCGTCTTAGCAGGGTGAAATTTAAAAGCGCATAAACTATACGATACAATATGAGAAATATCTAAGCGACATATTGCGAAGCAAACATTTATCGCAAGAACAAAATTTGGCGGAAAAAAAAAATAATAATAATAATAATAATAATAATCAGAACAAAAACAATAAGTCTTTCCACAGAAAAGTGGAAAGACTTAATAATAAT
>NW_027267289.1:0-2500 GCF_963676685.1 Mytilus edulis | reverse complement strand
TAACAAATGAAACGGAAACATGCATTGATTTATTGGTTGGTTGATTAAACACGTTGGTTAAACATGCTGGTTAAACACGTTGGTTAAACATGCTGGTTAAACACGTAGTTTTAACACGTTTGATAGGCTCAATTTTAACAAGCGATAAAAAACCATCTTGGATCCCGTATTTAACACATGAAACGGAAACATGCAGTGATTGGTTGATTGGTTGGTTGGTTGGTTAGTTGGTTGGTTGGTTAAACAAGTTGGTTAAACACGTTGGTTAAACACGTTGGCTGGTTAAACACGTTAGATAGGCTCAATTTAAACAAGCGAAAAAAAACATCTTGGATCCCGTATTTAACACATGAAACGGAAACATGCATTGATTGATTGATTGGTTGGTTGGTTGGTTGGTTGGTTGGTTAAACACGTTGGTTAAACATGTTGGTTAAACACGTTGGTTAAACACGTTGGCTGGTTAAACACGTTAGATAGGCTCAATTTAAACAAGCGAAAAAAACCATCTTGGATCCCGTTTTTAACACATGAAACGGAAACATGCATTGATTGGTTGAGTGGTTGGGTGGTTGGTTGGTTGGTTGGTTGGTTAAACACGTTGGTTAAACATGTTGGTTAAACACGTTGGTTAAACACGTTGGCTGGTTAAACACGTTAGATAGGCTCAATTTAAACAAGCGAAAAAAAACCATCTTGGATCCCGTTTTTAACACATGAAACGGAAACATGCATTGATTGGTTGATTGGTTGGTTGGTTGGTTGGTTGGTTGGTTGGTTAAACACGTTGGTTAAACATGTTGGTTAAACACGTTGGTTAAACACGTTGGCTGGTTAAACACGTTTGATAGGCTCAATTTAAACAAGCGAAAAAAAAACATCTTGGATCCCGTATTTAACACATGAAACGGAAACATGCATTGATTTATTGGTTGGTTGGTTGGTTGGTTGGTTGGTTAAACACGTTGTAAACATGTTGGTTAAACATGTTGGTTAAACACGTAGTTTAAACACGTTGGCTGGTTAAACACGTTTGATAGGCTCAATTTTAACGAGCGAAAAAAAACCATCTCGGATCCCGTATTTAACACATGAAACGGAAACATGCATTGATTTATTGGTTGGTTGGTTGGTTGGTTGGTTGGTTGGTTGGTTGGTTGGTTGGTTGGTTAAACACGTTGTAAACATGTTGGTTAAACACGTAGTTTAAGCACATTGGCTGGTTAAACACGTTGATAGGCTCAATTTAAACAAGCGAAAAAAAAACCATCTTGGATCCCGTATTAACACATGAAACGGAAACATGCATTGATTTATTGGTTGGTTGGTTGGTTGGTTGGTTGGTTAAACACGTTGTAAACATGTTGGTTAAACATGTTGGTTAAACACGTAGTTTAAACACGTTGGCTGGTTAAACACGTTTGATAGGCTCAATTTTAACGAGCGAAAAAAAAACCATCTCGGATCCCGTATTTAACACATGAAACGGAAACATGCATTGATTGATTGATTGGTTGGTTGGTTGGTTGGTTGGTTGGTTGGTTAAACACGTTGGTTAAACACATTGGATAGGCTCAAAATTGGATCCCGTATTTAACACATGAAACGGAAACATGCATTGATTGATTGATTGATTGGTTGATTGATTGGTTGGTTGGTTGGTTAAACACGTTGGTTAAACATGTTGATTAAACACGTTGGTTAAACATATTGGTTAAACACGTTGGTTAAACATATTGGTTAAACACGTTGGCTGGTTAAACACGTTGGATAGGCTCAATTTAAACAAGCTGAAAAAAAACATCTTGGATCCCGTATTTAACACATGAAACGGAAACATGCATTGATTGATTGATTGATTGATTGATTGGTTGGTTGGTTGGTTGGTTGGGTTGAAATTCAAACACACATAAAAACTGTTTAAATAGTGCCAAAACCACATAATTTGATAACCTTGACCTTTGACCTTGTGACCTTCGTCAAGGTCATTGCTCCACAAGGTCATTGCAAAAGACCCTATGGGTCAAGGACCTTTTGTTTAAGAGTTTTGCCTAAAAATGGCTTTTTAAAACCATCGATGGGAGTTATGTCCCTTACATGATGGTAAAATCAATATAGTCATAATGTGAAAAAGTTGCCCTTGAAGTATTTAACATTTTTCACTGCTTAAATTTTCTGTATCTATAACCATTCAAGAATTATAGGGAAATCAAAGAGATATGAAAATCTAAAATATGACCTTGACCTTTGACCTTGACCTAATTTTCTAAGTTAGGACCCAGGGGACTCAAATAAAAACATTCCAGGGTTATACGGTTAACGGTTTATGAGTTAAAAAAACATACCGACAAATTTATTCCGTAAAGATAGATAACTCCTATAAAATTTCATCGAATCGCTTCGATCCAAATTAGCCAAAATTTTCTGAGGATGTAACGAACAATTTGTAAAAAGAATTTTGTCGCTATCTTTTTTTGTTACGAAGGAGATGCACACACAT
>NW_027267288.1:0-27239 GCF_963676685.1 Mytilus edulis | reverse complement strand
GGCCATATAACATTTCTTGAAGTCTGCCTAAAAACTACAAATTTTGCAAAGCTATAATTGCGATAAAAGTACTAACACCTAGTAAGTTTTGTTGACACATCACATTTTAAATAAGTAAAGTTATGACCCCTTAATAATGCATTTTTCGTGTTGTATTGAAAGTGTTTGTCCAAAGTTTTAATAACTTTTACATTTTTTTTAAACAGTAATTTATGGCTGCAACATCTGATCAAGGAAATTGATGTATTTAGGAATTCTACGGCAAAGTATGACACCTAGAGGTTACGGAACAATTCTTTAAGTCATATGAATCTTAAAATCTAAAATAATGATGCATATGTATTTTATAACTTAATCGCTAGTTTAAAAAAAATATAAACATATAATTCTTCTGATGAAAACTCTCAAATTTGTCCAAAGCCTAAAGAAATTTACTTTCTTTTAATTGTTTGCTTCCATCCAACAATTCGCCGACATCTTTCCGTATGCAGTTACCTCAGTGAGACCCTTCTCGTAAAAATTCGATGATCGCTAAACTCGAGGGGGGATAACAAAATTGGCAGATAGAGTCAACAACAGTAAATATCTCTCCGTCATTGAAATAAACTATAACTTATTGTACATGTTATACACATGATTACCTGAATATCCATGCTTCTTTTTTGATTGTTTACAATGGTGGCAATCGATAAACTTTGGCTTTAAAACACGACCATTAATTATCTGTCATATTTTCACAACAACACTGACTGAGTGAAATATTTTCTTGAGGATAATAAGAAATTGATGTGTAAAAAAATACAAAATCGTGCACAGAAGACTAAGTTTGTGATATATGCATACATTGGTTCAAGAACTAGATTAACATTATTTTTTTACCAGTCACGGTTTTTGGTCGAGGTTTTCATTAAGGTTTAAAATCTGAAAATGGCATAGAATCCACGTTTTTCGACACCACCTATAACATGTGCAGACTTATAATCATTGAGTTTACGCTCATTGTTGGTGACGTTTTCTGATTTTATGTATCTGTGACCGAAAATGGGCTTCAAATAATAAAAATACTGGAAAGATCAAGTGTTCTTTTGTAAAAGAAATCTTAAATCATTTAATAATTTCAACTAAAGATAGTCGTTTTTTATTCTGTTTTATCAATCAGCTATTCGGATGCTTACAACAAAATCTAATACTTTTCGTGTAGCCGGGTGACATTCTTATGTTGTTCTTGGAGTATTCCTTCTATTTGTGGTTACTAATAAGAATATAAAACATACCATTGCTTTACTATTTGGAAGATATATATAAAAGTTCTAGCTTTGGGATGACATAAATGTAAGACGTAAATAACACAATTTCGGACCGAGTAGAACCTGTAAGAAGCCATTATAGATTAAGGACACCCAAGAAAAATATCACTTCCTTACGGCACAAAGTTCAGAATCCATTCATAGGGAGAGTAATATGTGCTCAAATAGATGATAGCGCATATCCTTTTTTAAACAAGTTTGGAAAACTCTTTAAAAGCTTTTCCAATCACTTGGTGTCCGTCGTCCGTCGTCGTTAACTTTTCGAAAAATCTTGTCCGCTAAAACTACTTGTCTAAACTTGTGGGTTTCATGCGTATACAAGTTAACCACGAATTTAAACGTTCAACGAAATCAAAATTTTTATTAAGTTGTATGCAGACTTTGGAACAACCACGAAATCACATATCCACGAATAGGCAAGTTTCCGCAATCCACGATAATTGGTATCCACGAAAATAAGTGAATTCACAGTAATCCTGAATATTAAACCAGGCTTTGTATTTTAAGAAGAAAAATGTTGTGACAAAGTCTTCATAAGTGTTTTCTGCGGATACATGTAAACTAAAATCTTTTCAGTTTGAGGGGGCCTTTATCAAATATTTTATATTTACTGCAAATTCGTTAATAGAAAATATACCCAAAACTACAAAGAAACATCACAAGTTGATAGAGATGTATTGATCTGCAAACAGACAACTAAGTTGTAAATTGAAGATAAGTGTTTTACTTGCTAATTCCAGGTCCTTATCTGACAGTCGTGTAAGTTTTGTTCTAATCGTTTTAGCATATAATCCAATACTATTGATTTATTCTCGCTGCTTTAACAAAACTCATCTCTCTTTGTTTAACAACTTCATACACTTTTTACAATCAATTGTCTGCTTAATAAGTCATGGCTTCAAAACACATTATTGATGATTTTCTTTCCATTAACAATAAAGACTTTTCTGATCGGATTCCATTAACATATCCTCTAAAACTAGAATTAAAAAAACAATGGACACGGCTTCCTCTCCTTCATCTTTAGACAATAGACTCCGTTTCCACATTACACATAATACACGTTGTTCTTGAAGTATAGTTTGTAAGTGCTGACGTTGTTTATCAGCTTAATGGTGTGTTATATTTTTATTTTATTTTTCTTAGTAAATTCTTACTTTAACTGTTTAGTCTATTTATGGGGTTCGATACTTATACATCCCGTCATTGTGATATTGTGCTATGGTATATTTTTTTATTCTTATTTTTCGTTTTTGCAAATGCGCTTTTTCTCTATGCCTTTTTGTTTCCAATGACACTCTACAAACATGAAATCGTAAACAGTTACAGGTTTGTTCAATTTTCTCAGGAATTTATACCAATGATGAGAATTGAATATTTTTAAATGCTTATTGGGACCCTAATTTCGTAGGAGTCCCTTCACACAATATTGTGTTGTTTAATTTAAACATATTTATTTACAGTGGATTGTGAAACAAGTTTTGCGACTTATATTAATCCCTTTCCACTTTGCTAATGCTGCCTTGTAACGGCGTTAGCCTGCTCTTTTTAAAATCTACAAGGGTGTCCCTTAATGACAAGATATATAACTATCTCTTAACACGGGTCAGCCATTTATCGTCCCCTTCCGACGGACTATCATCGTTGCCCGAAGACCATACTCGCAAATGGTGTCAAGGGAGGGCCGAAATTTTAAGCCCTAAAATTTTCATCCCGGAACGGCAATCGAACCAGAACCCTTTGTGTTAGTAGTCCGATGCAGTAACCACAACACCACGGCTCTCGTGTTGTTTGTGTTTGCTAATGTACCATTAAACCTTTTTCCAAATAACAGCATCTATTTATCAGAAATCAAAGTTGAACTTCTTAGCCAATTTGAAATTACAGACTCAATGTATGTATGATTCGGATACATGACAAATTACAAAGAGGTGTTATAGTACAAACAGTCTATATTATCTTGCTATCAAAACTGATGACTTCACTGCTATTTAACCATATATTCCTAATTTCAACCGTAAGAGAAAGATAAAGAGAATTGGTTCAATTTGAAACAACGTAGATACAGATATATTGCCTGAAAGAGGTTTAAGACATTCGCTATAAACGACATGTTCTGATTCAAACAAAAGTATAACTGAAATTGATCAAAGTTCTTGTTTTTTATTAAAAAAAACTATTTGCAATATAGGGTCTTTGGACATGATATTTCCAATTGTAAACTTTCCATGTCTATGAACAACGCTTAAGCAGTTTATACAATATTGCCATGTTTGTGTCTGTTTTCATGATTGCCTCTAAACGTGTTTGAGTGAAACAAATCCATTTAAAAGTTGTTTGAACGCAATCACATCGCGTTAGTTGATCTTTATGGTATATATGTGTCACAGATGACCACAGATATGCTCAATGTATCGTATATACACCACAATTCTCTGTTTCTAGTTACTTGAGAAGCATTTCTGAAATATATCTAATGGCATGATAAAAAGTGATACCAGTATTTTGTATTTACACGAGACGCGCGTTTCATCTACAAAAAACTCATCAGTGACGCTCGAATCCAAAAAAGTTAAAAAGGCCAAATAAAGTACGAAGTTGAAGAGCACTGTTGACCAAAATTTCTAAAAGTGTTGCCAGATACAGCTTGCAAACCTCCCGTTGTGTTACAAAAATGTCGATAATGACACTGATATGTGAAAATAAAACCATACAAACAAACGCAGGAACACTTAGCACAGAGTTACGCATAAATAAATAATCTAACAGTACATTAGTCACAATTACCAATTATTAACACAATAATAGTAAACAATTAGATGAACGGTGTGAGTACGTCATAATTATTTGGACTAACACAATACTTTATCCATGGAAAATGGAAATAACCTCGACTACATTAACAAATAAGACATATGAGAAATGTACTGAACATGCTCAATTCAAACCACAAACGATAACATATAACACAATATCCAACCGAATCCACAAAGTACACTAATCACAGGAATGTTGAATGTATAAATACCGAGACACGTCATATAGCAATGCAAATTCACACTTGGGAAACAATCATATTTAGGAAACGGTCACGTTCGGGATTTACCAGACAGACAGGATAGATAAACCACAATACAAGACGTGGTAAACATGTCGTAAGTTAGTTATATTTGCAAGCACTTTGATATAACAGCTAGTTGAATATTAGTCTACAATGACACCATCGGCTCATCGCCAGTGCCTCGTATAAGATTTGATCGATTACATTTTAATCATCCGCTGATAAATGGGTAAATTACAACGAAATTAAGGTTCCAACTCCTTAGGCAGGTTTGGCTATTCTTTTAAAGTATCTTTATTTCATAATACTCCTCGTGGTCTCGTGTTAATCCACCATTGGCTATCAAATGTCTGGACTGGAGAGCATTTCTATATTATTTTTATTATCGAAGTATTGGCTCCTGGGCTAGTGATAACCTATGATTTCTTGCCCAGCTTTTGCTATACTTTTTGTCCTCTAAGGCATCGACTCAGTGGTATTAAAAAAGTAACGGTACATTTTTTAGTGCTCCAGATTCTCATTTTGTCAATAAATGTCTTTTCTGTGATGCTGGAGGCCAAAATATTGAAAATCCAAACAAAAATATGTTCATAAGCAACAATAAAGCGTATCAAGAA
This sequence comes from Mytilus edulis, assembly GCF_963676685.1. NCBI lineage: Eukaryota > Metazoa > Mollusca > Bivalvia > Mytilida > Mytilidae > Mytilus > Mytilus edulis. Next base: position 22,254 of record NW_027267288.1, on the reverse strand, counting down.
ATTTCTAACTTCAATCGATATGGCTGTCCGATGCATTTTTTTGTTCGAGATATATCATTGTATACGACACTACCAGGCGTGCTGTACTACTGAGAACTCTGACCATCACGATATAACGGTAATAAAAATTAATTTATTTAATTTCCATCTTTTGCAAGATAGTTAACAAAACTTGTTAAATATGTATCAGTCCGCTGATGGATTGCCGATTTTCTGATTAAAGTATTATTTGTAAACTTTTTATTTATATTATGTAGATCTGATGATAATAACAAAGACATTGATAGAGAGACGCTTTTTTACAGTTAATTCGTCAGGTATATAGTTTTGTTTAGTATCAATTAAGGCTTAATTTGTTGAAAGTCATATGAAACGAGTGACCGGTGAAAAATAATGTTAATCCAATTATCACCAGCCCAGTAGTCAACACTTCTGTGTTGACATGAATATCAATATTGTGGTATTTTTTTTTTAAATTTCCTGTTTACAAAACTTTGAATTCTTCGAAAAATTAAGGATTTTCTTATCCTAGGCATAGATTACCTTAGTCGTATTTGGCACAACTTTTGGGAATTTTGGATCCTCAATGCTCTTCAACTTTGTACTCGTTTGGCTTTATAAATATTTTGATATGAGCGTCACTGATGAGTCTTATGTGACGAAACGCGCGTATGGCGTACTAAATTATAATCCTGGTACCTTTGATAACTACTTGAACCAATGCATACTTAAACTTAGTCTTCCGTGAACGATTTTATCATTTTTTTCGCATATATTTCGTATAATCGTCAAAAATATTTCAATCGGTCAGTGTTTTTCTGAAAATATGGCAGCTAATTAATGATCGTGTTTTGAAGTTAGTAAACAATCAACAAAGAAGCAATGATAATAAGGGAAGCACGTGGATAACAATAATATATAGTTTATCTTGATGACGTTTACGTTTGGTTTTCCAATTTTGCGATCACCGGACTTTTATGAGAAAGGTCATGCTGCATACGGAAAACATGTCGGCAAATTGTTGGCTGGAAACAAGCAATTAAAAAATAAACTTCTTCTAAATTTGGACTCATTATAGAATTTTCTTGAGAAAAAAGTATATGTACATAAGTTTTATAATAAAAACTAGCCATTTTGTTATAAAAAAACATATGCACATTTTTCTTTTAATTTGAATTTTCATATGAATCAAGAGATAACATCTGCTTGTCCATTCATTGTCTTAGTATCTAATTAGATTCCAATTTTGGAATACAACACAAAAACATGTCAAAATTAGTATACTATCACGTATTTGCATGTTCTGCGTAAAAGTCAGTGACTGTCGTCTACTTGTGTATCTTCATTCAATTGAAAACATCCTAAACCATTTGAAATAAAATTGAGAAAAGAAACGTGGAATGTGTGAAAAACACAACAACCCGACCAAAGAGCAGAAAACAGCTCAAGACCACCAATATGTTTTGTACAGCGAGAAAACCTCCACCAGGAGTCGGGCCTCAGCTGACCCCTGAAAGTTCAGTGTCAAGATTTTAAATCCTATTCCTTTATCGATCTCAAAATGACACTAATCTTAACGATTTTTAAGCCATATCTTCAGATTTTCAAATAGAATTATGATTATCATACGTTTTTGTTGCAGATGACCAGAAGCAAGAAGAGTCAAAAAGCAGGTTGAAACCACAAACCTGTACTTCTGAAAATATCTATGATGATCCAGATGAAACAGGTTATATTTCTTCGTTAGTTGTCTATATTTATCTTTTCACAATTACAATATTTAATAAGGCAGACTTTTATTATAATACTCCTGTCATAAAAATAGATCTGATAGAGATTGTAGAGTTGGTGTAATCTGCCTTGTGTTTGTAAGGGGCTGTCCAACTGAGGTCGAAACTTTCCACGATTTTGGCATTATTTATTGAAACAAATTTGCAATTTTTTTCATTAATCTTTCTCTTGACGACAGATTTAATTATTCTTTACAAATCCATAAAAAATATGGCACCCACATGTAATTTTCAAATTAATTAAAGATTATTGTACTTTTTGTTGTAGATGAACAGGAGCAACAAGAGTCACAAAGCAGTTTGAGACCACTCACATGCACTTCTGAAAGTATCTATGATTATCCAGATCAACGAGGTTGTATTTTGTCGACAGTTGTCTATAGTTATCTTTTCACAATAACAACACTTCAAAAAGGCAGACTTTTATTAAAATGTTCCTGGCAAAAGACAGTTGGGATCAATCCAATTGCTACAAAATATCCGGGGATTTATTCAACCTAATTAAATTTTGTCTTCGTATTCGTCGTAAAAAACATTTTTATAGAGATTGCAAAGTTGGTATAGTCTGTCGTGTTTTTTGTAAGGGTCCGTTCAACTGATGTCGATCTAAAACAATATCAACTTATTCTTAATTGGTTTATTTTTTTTTAATCCCTGCAGGTGTATTGTATAGTAGGTATTTGTACTTGGGCTATATAGTGCGACAACACCAAACTAACCACGATTACGAAAATATTAATTTTAATAAATTTGTAATTTAATTTTAGGTTTCATAAATTCTTATCTTGGCCATAGCAAAAGATTTAATACATTCTTCAAAAATCCATAGAAATAAGGCACCAAATATGTCAACTATAAGAAAAAAAAACCAGCGAAATAACAGAACACATAAGTGCAACAAAGACCAAACAACAATGCAACATTCCTAGAAACGAACAAGTAGATAACAACTGCCATTTACTTCACTTAGTACAGGACATTTAAAAATAAATGATGGGTTGAACCTGTTTTGTGACTAGCCAAACCTCCGCGCACTATGGCAATGTTAATAATACCGCTAAAATGACAACATTACATGACGGAACCAGAGTACAAATAAATGCAAAACCACCAAAGGCAGAGAAAAACATAAATGAACAATATTCTAATACTTTTCGACATGTTAACCACGGAATAACAACGAATAATCAATATTATTTAGGACAGTACACAAAAACAGCTTAACAGAATTACGAAGTTACTGTCTGTAACACAAATGGATCACTGCCACAAAAAGTAACGAGCAATTTCTTATAAAATATCCTACTTTCAATTTTGATCAGATTTTTTTGCTCAAACTCATTTACGAGCTATTAGTGGTTGAAGGTCACGAAATTCGAAATATTGCATATTCATTTCATTTTCAGTTTTAATGGAAATGTCTTTATTGGCGTTTTTGTGAAATATCATTCTTTGTTTTTGTACCTCGTTTTATATTGACAAGCTCTGAAGGGGGACAAATAGATAGATCCTAATTTATTGACATATTTTTTTATTGAATTTCATATATTGGAAAATTGTCTTTTAACAGGTTCTAGGACAAAGACTACATGTAGAAATTCTGATACAATAACCATGGTAAGCAACTTTGTCCGTTTATTCACTTAAAAAAAAAAACAATAAAATTTGTTGTCATATATCGAGTATCACCATGTCATAAACTCATCATAGATAATAGTTTCTAGTTTCCGTATTTCACACTCTTGATTTTTGTCTTAATTTAGTTTTTGTTTTAAGATTTAACCTCGAGCATCACCGCAGAAACTGCGAATCTGCTGCAGATAAATTGGTATTGTTAAAGGTGTAAGCATAGTACATCACATCCAGTTGCATACGAAAATTGGTCGAAAAAAAAATATTCCCTTGAATTGACAGTTGTAGGTAATTAATTCTAATTTCGTTGCAGTAAAACGTTTCTGGGTGATAAACATATATCTTGGGTATTTCAAAGCATTATTATGTTTGTATTTTGGGTTTCAATACAATATTTTGGAAACTTGAGGCTACATGGCTACTCAATCTAGTACATATGTTAAAAGGAAGTGAAATTTGATTTGTTAACTTCCAGTGATGGTTATTTTCTTATATGCAATGAAATGCTATGTGAGAATTTTTTTTCTATAGTACCGAATAAGATACAATTTTAGTCATGCCAGGTATTTCTTTATTCGAAACAAAGATAAATTCTGTATATATATTTTTTTAAAGTGCAAATTTAACGAAGACTAATGGTGGTATTACACCTAAAATTATTGATAAGTCGAATCAACTTCTTTCTAAAGTAGATGTTTATTCATTATTAAAATATAAGCAGTAGAGTAAAAAAAAAGATAAATTGATGTGGTATACATGTCATTTAGACATAATCATTGTAATTGGCATAGAGTAGTAAAACAATAAATCTTTCGTGTAAGAAATGATATCTGTTTTACATTTCTATACGCTTGTTACATCTAAACAAAAAGATTGAAAAGCATATTTTACTTTATATTTAATATTGCCTCTCTTTGATGTTATAATAAAGAATTATAAAATAAACAACATTTCTTAATTTCGCCTTCTCATCATTTTAATTATATAAACACTTTCAATTACTGCACCAGATGCGCATTTTGACTATGAAGGTATTTTCGGTGGTGATTGATGCCTAAATATTTGAAAAAAAAACCAAAGCATAATGCATATGTTGAATAGACGATCAAACCGAATGGATCAAATGTAAATTCAAATCCGGAAAGAGAATGAGAGCTTAATGAGGGATATTAGCGATTCACAATCAATAATACATTCAAAATAAAAATAATAATACATAGTGTATTTGAATTTAAAGAACGTATGATGTTACCAGTTTCTCCTGATGTCGTTTGAATCTATCATTCTAAATGATAGTGTCCAATACCAGAAAAAGTTATAGAATTCGAAAGTTTAATTATTTTATTATTTGGCAATTAATAGTTTTCTCTTGTATAACTATATGAAAATGTTTTATTTTCAGAACTTATTTCTCTAAAGGAAAGAGCACTGTTTTCAACTTTTTTTTTTGAGGTTTTTTTTTTTTTTTTTTTTTTTTTATCATTAAATACATAAATATCTTTCAGAAAAAATAAAGAAATGTGTATCGTCAATTAATTGTCATATTTATCGACCCAAATAATATTTCATTTTGTCTTTAATTTTTCTCTGGGACGATCAGTGATGTAGCAATTGGTCCTAGATTGGAATCACATATTTACATTGCATTATACTGCTGCTATCATTTTTTTACAGGCTGACTCTGTTGACCACTCCAAGTCGTCAGGTAAGTTGTAAAAAATCAATTATTTTTAATTGTTTTTATGAATTTCATTACCTAATCTTTACATCAATACGCCCAAACAACAGAAAAATATATAACTCACATTGGATTGTCTTTAAATGGGCGGAAGACATTTGGGCCTAAATCATAAGCATGACTATGATATTATTTGCGTAACAAATATTTTCAGGCAATTTTACAATTTTACAATTACTCACACCAACATATATGTTTTTATTTAATATACTGTTATATGTTGTTTATTGTTTATTGTCTTTTGTTCTTGTTTTGTGCCTAAAATGCATATACATTCTCTAATATCTGTTTTGTGTTTGTATGAATTATTTACAATGGAAAACCAACTTTGCCAAATTTATTTAATGTTGTATCTTAAGAAAAAAATACTGCTGCCAAATTCCAAATTTCAAGGACTTTCTATTTTTTATTTTTATTTTTTTTCTCTATTTTTTATTTTTATTTGTTTTTGTTTTGCATTTGCGTTTTAATTATTTATTATTTTCTCTTCTCTTCTCACACTCTCTCTTAAAAAATTTTCTCACTTTATTGATCAATATTGAAATAATTGATACACAATAATAAACTGTATATATATTTTGTAATTTTGAGTACTCACAATTTTTCTAAATATACAATCTAATGTTTAACGAGGCCGGGATAAGGTACCGGTACTTTCTGTATCAAACTAAAAAAATGTGAGTTTTCAATAAAGTATGTATAATTTTAAAAAAAAATATTTTACAATTTGGGCTATAAAAAATATAGGCCTATACAGGTGAAATTTAATTATCAATATAAATATGTGATATACCATGCTATTTTGAAAAGAAAATAACTTGATGTTTTACACCATTTAATTGAAATTTCCTTTCGGGGAAAAAAATTTAATAATTCCTTTCGAGTTCGAAAACTTTGTTGTTTACCTTTTCCTATGAATATCAGCAAGTATCACAGTATCTGTAAAGACTGTAAGTTCTATATTTTATTTAGATTGAAAGAGATTTATTAGAACATCTTGATTATTTGATATAAAAGTATAAATATCTCTATCCGTCTGGCGCAAATACATAATTTCAATCCTGGTATTTATGATGAGTTTATTTGCAATACATTGAATTAAACATCATTCACAGATACAACAATTAATGGATAACACTTCAAGGTAACACATTCTAAACTTTTTAATACAGCTACCAGTTCTTGTGAAACTGACGGATCAAATTCAGAGGGATATAGCTATGTTACGCCTCCAAATAAGTGCTTGAATAGTAAAGATGCGCATATTGGTAGAAATCAAACAGAAGTAGATTCCACTCAATTTATGTGTGAAGAGAAACGGCATAACTATAAGGTAAGTAAAGATTGTATTGTCATATTTGTGAAACAATAGTCTTCGATTGGTAAATATAATGCTTTATTTTTTATTTGTTTCGTGTTTTGTGTGCCTTTTCACATTTATTGTGATAAAGGGGGTGAACCAACAAAACAAAATCGCGCATTATGCACCACCACTCATTCCACCAATTTGTGTCAGCAATACGTGTGCACCGCTGATTTAAGAAGAAAAAAACTATTTCAAGCGCAATCATCAGTTGTTCTTTATAGTGTCATATTTTTAGGGAAGTGTCGCCCTACTTGTATTTTTGCTTTAAAGATTCTTGCGTAAACTTAAATCATATTTTTGGGGAGTTTATAATGCATGTAAGAACTATTATTTTCAGATAGTTCTGCCAAATGTTTTTTAAACTCCTCGTTTAACATTAAACGTCTTTAATCAGGTCTTGTCTATACCTAGGTCTAAGATTTTAAAGAAACTAAGCTGTATGAATCAGGCCGATGACTAGTTGTCAGTAACTGAGAGTATACCCTCAGATCAGTATTTAAGTCATTGTGTCTTTCGTCTATTAGAGATTTCCAATAAAATGACTTTACTCGACATAACCGACCTAACTCAACGTATTTCGTCCTTTTGCATTGAAGCATGACGGAGGGGAGCATACACTGCATGCATGTTTTGCTCTTTGAACACGCATTGTTTGCTGGAATATATTTTAAGTAAAAATCAACACTAATTTTTTTTTTATCTTTAAATATTTGTTCATTAAACTTTGAACGATTTTATTGACACAAATATTATAATGGAATAAGAAAGATAGAAACTTGTAATCAAATACACCCATCATTTCTTGTCATTTCACTTGACCCATATTTTAATTCTTCTCCAATTATGAATTTTAAACACTTTCAAGACAATATTTAGCATGAAAATATTAAATTAATGAATTCCGAAGCGAGAAGGTTGACTTTTAATTGTTTTTACAAGTTTTAACATTTAAGAAGATTCCAACACACCCGAATGTAAAAGGTGTACTCAACTATTTATAATTTACTTGAAGATAATTTGATGTGGACAGAAATTCATATCATTGATATATTTATTAAATAGTACGTTTTCGTCTTTACCTATACAAATGTACTATGTCCATGTATACCTTAACGTGCATTATTTTTCGCATCGCTCCGCTTGTCAGTATGAATTCAATTATTGACAACTACAACATCTTTCAAATATCTTGGATCCGGCCATAATCCCAAATTGTATTGCAAGAAAAAACATAAACGATTGTCGTTCGACTTTGATAAATACTTCTTAAAACAACAATGTCTGAACATTAGGCATCTCGCATGAGATTTAAGAGTTAAGACTATATACTGAATTGGATTTTTTCTGTGATTTATTAGCTCGCTGAACACAAAATTGTGACACTCACGTGTAATCAAAAGGACACATGGAAACAACATATGATCTGCTATACAGTTATGACCACTAATGGTCCTACAGACACTGTGCTTTTGACATGACGAAAGATCTTGCTTTTCTAAACTGTCAATGAATTTTGTATACTTAATCTGTAATATGTACAAAGACCAAGGCTTAGTATGATTGCCAATGAGTCAACTCTTCACAAGATTCCAAATGACACAGAAATTTTAACAACTATAGGCCACTGTACGGCTTTCAACAATGAGCAAAGCCCATACAACAAAGTCAGCTATAAGAAGCCTCAAAATGACAAATGTAAAACACCTAAAACGAGAAAACTAACAGCCAAATTAATGTTAAAAAAAATTAACGAAAAGACAACAACAAACGATAAGCACTGAATTACAGGTTCCTGACTTGGGACAGTCACATCCGTACTAGATCAATGTTGTAACAGTACGAAATAATTGATCAGTATTATAAACTTGATTAGTATTCTTTATTTATAAGTTGTAGTTGTTTTTAAGATAGTGTTCAGCAGCTCTGGATACTATCAGATCGATACATAGTTTATATGGAAATACTAGAAATTGCTGTTTTTATGCTTCGTTTCAGTCTCACGAGTCAGCCCTTTCTTACTGTTTTAATTGTAACATGACCATTTGCTAAACATACTTGTATGATCTCTATTGGCTTTAACTTTGATATTTATAAATATAAAATAACTTCTCGACATTAATTTGCTGAAATATCAGATTAGAATTAAGCCTCAAGTTATAATACTTACGACAAAGAAGCCTCAAGCTATATATATAATACATGTACTTACGACGGAGATTTAGCCTCAAGCTATAGTACTTATGAGGATGATCATACTTATATATGTCTTTTATCCAGCGACAAATGTTACATATTAGTATATATTAAGGATGATGAAATGATAATGATAAATGCATATCCCTTTTTATACATGCCAAACACTTAGAGCCGCATTTTCATATGCTTAGGTAACAAGAGAGCGTAACCACTATAAAGACACACTTGTCTTTCTACGAGTAAACCAGCCAGCCTGCTACCAGTCAATCCCATGTAAAAGTATATAATTATGAATATAAAATGTTTTGTTCAGTCGTGTAACACCTTCACTGGTGATCCTGTCCATGGAACTGTGGCAAAGTTGTCTATATATATACCCCCAAAGCGAAACAAAAATGGAAACTAAAAATTTCCGCAAAATCAATCAATATACGTAATAGTTTCTACTTCTATTTGGACAAGTAAGAGTACAAGAAAAGTCCCGTAAAGACTGAAAAATGTAGCAACTATGTAAATTGGCATTTTCATTCATTTTTAATCAGAGATACTTGGGGACAGGATATTTTTAGCCAATTACTATGTACTATAAATTTATTGTTTACTATCCAAAGTGGTCAATGTTTATATGCGGATTATTAATTATCAGTTGCGAATCAAGTACACCTTCCAAATTACAATCTATATAACGAATTGATGTACATATGTATTTACACACATTATTTTCAATTACAATATCCTTTTTTTTAATGTTCGTTGACTTTCCTTTTGAAAGAGAAGTGTATGTCAACTATCAAAATTTAAAAAAGTACAAGCACTGTATTAATTTTTTTTAAATATACACTTCCCGTTGACGTATGTTTTCCCTATCGTTTTCCCTATCGAAAAAAAAAATCGGAGATGGTAAGGCAGCAACCATTTGATTTTCGTTTTCGGGGGGGGGGGGGGGGGGGGGGCTATGGTTTTTTTTGGAAAAAAAGTTTGTTTCCAATTTTTGGAGAAAAAAATAATTTGTTTTTGATTCTGAGAAAAAAAAATTGTTTGTTTCACCCTCAGCTGCCACTATATGTAATGCTAAAATTGAAAGAAAAAAATTGTTTGCACAGAAAAAAAACTCATAGCCCCCCCCGCCCCCCCCCCCCCCCCCCCCGAAAATCAAATGGTTGCTGCCTAAATTGAGGAGATGACATGTAACTGCAGAAGAAGCGAGCGTTTAAAATGATGCTTAATAAAGTATGATGCCATCCCAATTATCAACTTTAACAGAGACGCACTCTGATTAACACTTAAATATTATCAAACATTAAAAAACGAAAAGAAGAAGAGACATTAATCTGATAACGACAAACAAAAGCAATACAAATATCAAATAATGAAAGGTTCATTAAATTTTGCAAAAGTATAACGGAAAAACAAAGTCATGGTCAAAACCATGAAAGACAACTCAAATGAATTTTATGATAGGTAAAGATGCGTGTATATACGTGGTCTTATGACAGTAAAGTTTAGGCGGGAAACTCAATAATCACGTGATACATAAAAATCATGATTTCTTTCGTTTTTCATCATCTAAGAAATATTTGATATTGATAAAATGTATTACGAATGGGTATCATAGTTTAGGAATACTTAATTAAAACCTGAGTAACGCATTTAACAAAATTAATTGGTTAGCAATAACCGGTCCCGTTACGTGCGTACGTCGAGTTAGGTACGTATGTCAGTTTATTGGAAATCTCTAGTTGTACTTTAATTTGAGCTTTGTCAGACGATCCTGTGAGTCAAACTTACTCAAAATGGATTTTAGTTTGTTCTTATGTTGTGCTTTTAAATCATGATCGCTAATATTTTTGACCCCGCCTTATCTGAAAGTACCTATCCCAAGTCATAAACCTATGATTCAATGGTTGTCGGTGATTGCTGCGGTCATTTTTGTTTGTCATTAATTAATTTGAGCTTAACAGGCCATTGTTTGTTTCTTTTAATATTTTTTTACTTGTTGTCATGTCATTGTCTTTCATAACTTACTATATAATGTTGTACATTGCTGGTTGATTACGTCAATACCATTTGGTCTCTTATTTTTAATATTACTAGTTGTTTGTTTGGCGACCTTGATTACCCATGAAAGAGGGGCGAAAGATACCAGAGGGACAATCAAACTCATAGATAGAAAATAAACTGACAATGCAATAAAAGTCTCGCACTGTAGGTTTGCAATATTGCAATATTCCATATCTTTCTACTTTTAGTTTAAAGAAACAGGGTAATGATGCTATGACTCTTAATAAGTTATGAAAGTTGGATATACTGAGACCATTCGAAGAATTTTTCATATAAAGAGCACTTTTAAATGAGTTCAAAACAAAAGAGATTAAAAGTATATGCGGATTCGATGAATAAATTATCACAATAAATATATAGAGACAAAATAGTAGGACTTAATTTCCATCTCTACATTTAGTCATTTGGAATGAAAAATACGATGTATGTGGGAGGAAGAAACTAGCAGTAAAAAAGAAAAAGCACACTGTTGTTCACTCGTTACAACAAAATCACGTTCTGACAAAATCCACTTAAACTTTTCTTTTTTTTTCGTTTCATTTGTAGATGTTTTAGTTTCCCTCAGTTTTAGTTTGTTACCCCGATTTTGTTTTTTGTCCATAAATTTACGAGTTTTGAACAGCGGTATACTACTGTTGCCTTTATTTTTCTTAATGTCATCGGTTGGTTTTATAAAATATTTGTCAGCCTCTCTAAAAGACAAAGACTACTGAATTGCTTTTCGAAGTTAAAGTTTCTAGAAAAAAATATAGCAAAAATTACAAACTCTAAGGTAAATTCAAAACGAGGATGTCCATAAAAACTGACAAATCAAATGTTAGACTTTATCAACCAAGGGTACGGATAGAAAACAACTTGGTACAGGGATTTTTATCAATCTAAATTTGTTTTCATCAACGCTTTTTGGAAAAAATCCGGTTCTAATATTTTTATTTAGTTTTGAATAATTTTATAACTCCTCTGAAACATTAAATTAAGAATATCTTATTACTTAATACTGTATGGTATGGGTTTTTTCTACAGGCTGACTCCATTGAAGTAAATAAATCTGAGGGTAAGTTGTTAAAACTGATTATGAGCATGAACGTTAATAACAAGCAGTCCTTTATAACGAGGGTATCACAAGCTCAATAGTCAGCACTTTTGTGTTGACTTGAGTTATCATTGATATGATCATAATAATAAATTAACTGTTAACAAAACTTTGAATTTTTGAAATACTAAGAATTTTCTACATCAGGAATAGATTTCCTTGGCTGTATTTGGCAAAACTTTTAGGAATTTTTGGTCCTCAATGCTCTTCAACTTCAAACTTTGTTTGGCCTTTTAAACATTTTTAGATTCGAGCGTCACTGATGAGTCTTTTGTAGACGAAACGCGCGTCTGGCGTAAATGTATCTATAATGAGTTTATTTATAATAACCATGTGTTGTCCCCATAGTTCCTCTCTCGTTTGGGTAGTGACCCAAATCAATGGATATTTGAAAAAGATGTACAAAACACTTATTTGTAACCAGTAAATTAAAGTTCTATTTAAAAAAAAATATTGTATGTTTTACCACTGACTGTAATGCATTTGAACTGTTTCCTTTTCAACTACAGATACCAGTGATGAAATCGATTCCCAAGGATATACAAACATGTATCCTCCAAATACTCGCAATGACAGTGACGATAAGAACAATATGTGTACAGAAAATCATCTATCTGATACAGAAGAAGACTCAAACTGTAGCGATAAATGTTTGGCGCATAGCGATAAATATGTGGAGCATAGTGATGAAAATTTTGAGCATAGTGATAAATGGGAGGCGCCTTCATTTTCCAGTAGCGATACATGGATTCCACCTAAATCGTTTCTCTAAATTATATATTACAGATTGATGTGATATATTATTTTGTATTTACCGATCGTTCGAATACATATTTCCAAGGATATGTTTTTGCTCTTTTGTGTTCATTGTTCATACTTTTTTTTATATACACGTACCAAATGAATAGTTTACCACAATGTTTATGTATATATTTAGAAAACACTTTCGTGCATGATATTATAACTACATAAGAAAATTTGTTTCTATGATAACTTATTAATCCTTAAGCTATAATAATTACGAATAGTTTGTCAACTGAGACTACATGAAATTGGCTGTCTCTAGTTTAATTTTATACAAATATTTTAAAGACTAAGGAAATGGAATAAAACAAACTTCTTTAAGATGAATGTATTAATATTTGTTTGCATTAACCTTGATGAAAATAACAATATGGCTTTAATGAGCTAAATAGTATCACATAGGTGTTAATTACAACAAAAACAAACTTGCAAAAATTATATTTGATACGTTTCCCTCGGTTTTAGTTTGTAACCCGGATTTGTTTTTTCTCTATCGATTTATGAATTTTGAACAGCGGTATACTACTGTTGCCTTTATTTTGCAAGAACAGGGGTACCAATTGTATCAATTAGATTTTTTAGTTAACATTTTTTTCCAAGATTGCAAACAATTTAACAAATAGAATTATTTTAAACGAACAAGATATTAGGGAAATGATCAATTGAATTATTTAAGAAAGCTGAAATTTTCCAATTGATAAGGGGACACTATTCCTCAAGTCACTTTTAATATGGTGACAAAAATAGGAATCAATCGAACAATACTCGATTTGTGCAATCAGATAATGATGGTAGTGTGTCTAAATCAAACAGAATCATACAAATAGCTTTTTGGCTTTCCAAAAAAAAAGTGTAATGTTTATTTTACAGTAGAATTGAGATAGAAAAAACTGTATATGCATTCAAATATTCTTACATTATATTAATATATGTTAACAGAGTGTTTAATTGTAAATTCAACCACTGTGTATGCGATTGTTGATTTATATGTTTATAATTAGCATGGTGAATATGTAAATTCGGTTGTACAAGAAGAGGGAAAAAAGAAATACTGTCTCGGATTATAACTTTTTTCTAGAGGTGTAAAAACACTATGTAGAATTTCCATTTTTGCCAAGCATTAAATGCATGTACCTTGCCAATTATATTATAAATTTCTATTCGTTCAAGTGGTTAATTTTCCATTTTTTATGGATTTTTTTTTTTCTATTATTACTTTGTTATCGATTGTCTTATTATATGAATTTACTCCATGTAACAACTGAAGCAATGCATGTTAAATTATTTCGTTTTCTCCTCTGTACCTTTTTCAAATGGTTTTAGAGGATTAATCTATCTATCTATTCAAAAGAAGACTGCAAAAAAAAAAGAATGCAAGGTTGCAATCCATCCTCTTAGAAAGAAGACGTTAATTCCTATGAATCCTTTTGTAGGGGAGGGCGAAAGATACCAAATGGACAGTCAAACTCATAGATCGAAAATAAACTGACAACGCCATATCTTAAAACGAAAAGACAGACAAACAAAAGACTAAGTACACAAATCACAAAATAGCAAACTAAAGACAAAGAAACACGAACCCCACCAAAAACTCGTGGGGGGGGGGGTCTCAGGTGCTCCGGTAGGGTAAGCAGATTTGTAGGATGCTATACATTCTAGACTTAACAGAAACCGAGGAATATTTCTTGTGCATGGGCGTCTAAGTGGATGACTAGAGGTATGTTGCAACGTTTATTTGTTACCTTCCCAGTTAGAATACCTAATTTCCAGTTATAGTAAAAACATATGGTCCCTTTCTCGGGATCCCTTATATTTCAGATTTCAATATTCAATGTATATTGTCAATATTAGTCATGCATCTGCATAAAGCTTACATACCGGTACCGTTATGAGAAATCCAAAGACGCTGGAACTCGGGGTTGGTGCTGTCTACCTTTAAGAGCAGCCATATGTGGTTGTTTTGTACTAAAAAAAATCATGTACCAGTAGTAGAAACAAAATTTCATTAAAAATGGTGATTAACATAAATTTTGTATACATTTATTGAATCTTTGATTTCAAGAGGCGTTTTAATATTTCATATTTTTTTTTAGAAATAATGCACCTCAATGTATATACATGTATTGTAAATAAATGTATTCTTCTTTAGAATACTGTCTTCATGTATTACGTAATCTATTACCATACGATTGAGAGCCTTTGGAATGAAATGTTCAATATGAAAATGACATTATCATGAGTGGTATTTTTTATTTTGATTTTCCCTTGAGATGTAAATACAATTTTTCATTAACACTTAGCGATATATACAAATTTTATTTTCACTTGGCGATGTAAATACAATTTATTATTTACTTGGCGATGAAAATACAATTTTAATTTTCACTTAGCGATGTAAAAGTAAACTATTCATAACAAGTGATACGACTTAATTCATCGGTTAATGTGTAGTCCCAAAAAAATATAGGATTATTGCAATCATATATTTTTTTGCCAGGATAGTCTGTTTGAATCGCTAACTTTTTTATTTTGCATACTTTATCTCAATCTGTTTCAAGTTTTACTATCGAAAACAGGCAAATCAAATTGCAATCAATTCATTTTCTGTATCTCACTTAAATTTGTCTCAGTTACAAAATATTATATTCTATATGTATCACTTTGTTTTAAGCTTGTGTAGATAGATATTTGTTTTTAACATCAATTGTAACATGATTAACCTGTTTATAGTTATCAAAGGTACCAGGATTATAATTTAGTACGCCGGACGCGCGTTTCGTCTTCATAAGAATCATCAGTGACGCTCATATCAAAATAGTTGTAAAGCCAAACAAAAACAAAGTTGAAGAGCATTAAGGATCCAAAATTCCAAAAAGTTGTGCCAAGTACGGCTAAGGTAATCTATTCCTGGGATAAGAAAATCCTTAGTTTTTGTAAAAATTCAAAGTTTTGTAAACAGGAAATTTATAAAAATGACCATATTTATATTCATGTCAACACTAAAGTAACTTCACTGTTTTAAACAGATTGCATATATTGCAAATTAAAACGAATACAAACAAATATACATGTGTTGTCCTTGCAAAGATGACGACTTGAATATTTCATGTCTTAAATTTCCATTCAGCATTAACCTAGTTTCCGTTGCATGTCAAAACATGGAGGGAAATAAAATAGTGCATTTTTTCTGACTTTTTTTCTGAAATCATTTTTTTCTGTTTGATTATAGGTTAAATTTATGCTGAATGGAAACATATATATAGACTTCGAAAAAATTTTGCATCTTTTGGGGGATATCAATCCAGGAAAGTGAAAGGATATCATGTTTACTGGAAGTGGTGCGGCCTAGTAAAAACAGCAAACTGAAAGTAGAAAAAAATGTTTTGACTTCAGGGAGGCTCCTTCAGGATTACGTAACTTTTTATTCTTCTTGGCATGACCCACTTTTTTTTCGATTAAATCACAATTTCACAGTAGTACATACATGATAAGCACATGAGCATTAACATGGTATTTAAAATTAAGAGTATGGCTAATTCTGATTGGTTGATATTTGCGCCCGTAATTTTTTATTATTAGAGACTTCGTGCATTCTGCATTATATCATAGGCCAAAAAAAAAATTTCCTTAGCCGCAGGGGTGTAGCTGTCGTTGGGCGCTTTAGGCACGTGCCCACAAATATTTTTTTTACAAATATGTTTTTTTTAATAAACAACGTTATACTAGTGTCTAGATGAAAGCCGGTGAAGTTGTCAAAACTCTTTAATTATCGAATGTCAGATGTACACTAGTCTCTCATCCTTATTGAATGGAATATTGAATAGATTTGAATGTTTTTGCGATTTTACCTTATATAGAAAACTATAAACTAGAACTTTGGTTCAGATCATTTCACTTCTATCAACAAAAACTTGAATAAACCTCAACTTAGACACATGAGTTTTTTAATTAGTTGTATTCATATTCACATTAACATGTTCTCGTCCTTTATATGCTTATAACTTGCTACTCAGCAGAGCAGCATTGGCGAATTAATTTATTTTCCCCCGCATTTTTGGATCACGTCATTAGTGAAATGCAACGCCGGTTTCCTGGTGAGGTAAAAAATCAAATGTTAGAATATTACCTTAATCCCCAAAATGTAGGCAAATTAACACCGGAATTAGTTGAACACCTTTTCCAAGCATTTCCGGACGTAACTGACATGGAAGAGTTAACATGTGAACTTGAAAGGTGGGTAAGAAAGACAGTAAGAATGCTAGACGAAGGAAGCCTCCAGACAGCAATTAAGCTAGCTAACAAAGACTTATACCCAAATGTTTGCACAAAATTACAAGTACTTTTAACTCTGCCTGTCACATCAGTCTGTTGTGAGAGATCGTTTTCCAGTTTAAGGCGTTTGAAAACCTGGGAACTGGCCATAATGGGTGGTGACAGGCTTTGTGGGCTTGCCATGCTCCATGTGCATAGAAAAAAGTAAAATCACAAAAATACTGAACTCGGCGGAAAATCAATTCAAATGATCCAGTTGACAAAGAACGTGTGTTGAAGCTTTTCGATAGTACAGGTCATAGGAGAATCGGAAAGTTTTGGTTGACCAACAGAGATTAACTTAAATATTGAAACTTGTTTTGTTACTTACTAGGCTAGCTAATAAAAAAACACATTTCTGTTATATATTTTTTGTTTCTTATTATAAATACATTGACTTCTCCCATAGTTATGCTGAAATAATAGTTATCAAAAGTACCAGGATTATAATTTAGTACGCAAGACGCGCGTTTCGTCTACATAAGACTCGTCAGTGACGCTCATATCAAAATATTTACAAAGCCAAACAAGTACAAAGTTGAAGAGCATTGGGATCTAAAATTCCAAAAAGTTGTGCCAAATAATGCTAAGGTAATCTATGCCTTAATAATGTTGTGATAGTATTTGTATATATTTTCTTTAGTAAAGAGAAATCCATATCGGTGAAATACAAGTCACATATAGAAGAAAGATCTAGAAGAATAATAGAGTTGGAAAGTCAACTATCAATGAACAATGAAGAACAAAAAAAGCAACTAGATCTTCTTGATCAAGAGGTATAATAAGTCATAACTTTTATTTGTATTCAAATTAGCTATATTAGAAATCTTACATTTATGAGAATAGTTAATTGAATTTAACTAAAACTGTTCCTTAGAATAATGTGAGATTTGTCATAATTTTGTAGATAATTAATTGTACAAAATGGAGAAAAGTTTCAAGTAAAGCTGGGTTAACAATTATGTAACTATCATTTCTCCATTCCATACTGGTTAATTTAGGTAAAAAGATGAAATCACATTTACAAGAAAATGTAATATAAATTAGCTGCTAATTTATTTATATACACATCTATTAATTTTAACCTTCATGTTTCTATTAACTCAAATAGATTTTAAAATCTAGTTAATTTTATTTGTTACAGGGAAGAATTACTTCAGAAATGACAGCTCTTGGTGCTCAGTGTCGTGGAGAAAGACATGAACAGGTTATAACACGACAGAGGGAGGCACTTTCTGAACTAAGGTCAAGGGTCAAGGTCTTGGAACAGGCCAATCCCCCATGTAAGTTTTTAACATGATTAAAGTCAATGCCAGTTAAAGTGAATTAGTTTTATGTACGCTGAACTGTTTTGTTCAATTTCTTTAAAATAGCATCAATATTGATTTGCCCATAACTTAATGATGAACAGTTTGATTGGTACAAAACCATTGTATTGAAGTTGTATGAGAGATAAGTACTAAATGACATTTATGAGTAGATAAAATAATATTTTTGTGTAAAAAAATGGATGTTTATTTTAATTTATTTATATGTATAGTCAGATGTTGTAAGACATAACCGATAGCCATAGTTGTTTCCTTCCAACACATTTAAATACAACACATGGAAGTTTTTAACGACATTGACAGGCTATACAGCCCTTGCACATTTAAATACTTTTTTTTTTTTTTTTTACTGAATGTATCATCACTAGACAGAGAGGTCAACAGAGCTAGAGGACTTCTGACTAATGTTAATGCTGAGGCTGACATGGAACGTAGTGCCCATAGAGAAACAATGGATGCCTTAGAAGCTAGTGAAAATACTGTTAGTTGTTTAAATAGGCATATGCAGTAATCATCTTTTAAAATAAGTTTTCATGTAGCATTTGAAGTAAAGTTTTTCTAAATATTATTTAACAATGGTCAAGGTCAAAATGAAGCATTGACCCAGTGGTGGTAATCAGAATAAATTTTACAGAATTGGAGACTTTGATTCACATGTCTAATTAAACCTTCATCAGCAGCCTTTAGCAAAGTTTTGGTAAAAATCAAAAAAATCAGGAAAACAAGTGAACATCAATGGATAGCTTATTTCAATTTTTATGTTCTACTCAATGAAGATTAAAGAAGAGCTTTTAGTAATCAGATAGAAAAGTTCATTTTTTCAATAATTTATATCATATAAAAATTCATTATAATAATAAAGCTATCTTTTGTTTCAGTATTTAACACTTCTCAGAGCAATTGCTAGTTGTCTTGATGTTGATTCTGTACAAGGATTACGTCCCATTGGTCACATTCCAAAAGACGAGCGTCAGCGACTGATGGATGAAAGAGAAAGAGCTTGTGAAGCCTTGACTGTCAAAATCAAATTAATTAGGGAAAGAATTGACAGGAAAGATGAACTGTTACAGGGTTATGAGAGAGCTCTAGCAAGGATGAGGTAAAGTTTATTTTAGAAACATTGTAAATTGGTCAAAAAGAAAAGTTATCTGAATGTGCATGAAATAATTGCAAGCCGTTTGGTTTTGTCGACCACTCTTTACCTGTTTTCCCTTCACATATAACTATAGTTATACTGAATAATGTTGTCATATTTGGACAGCAGCTTAGCAGAGATGAGTAGTTGTAACATGCACATGCTTTAAAATGTCAGAAACTTTCTTCTTTCAATGGATGCATCCTGGTTTATATTTAGTAAATTGAAAACTAAACCTTTTTGAACTGTCAGCAATTGAAATTAAATGATTTTTTTAACTGAAAAGTTTGCCATTCTCTTTTTAAAAATCTCTTTTTCTTTGTATTGTTGCAAACTTGGCCAGTTTTATAAGCAGCCTCCACTTTTAGAAACACCATTGAAATTTAATTATGTGTTCTTTGGTCAAGAAAACCATTGTATTTCTTTAACTTGTCTTTCAAATTTATTTTGTCAAACTTTTTCTTTTTATTGAGTCTTGTGAATTTAAGCTAGATTGGAGATTATAAATCTAATATGACTCTTTCAGTCTTATTTCATGAACTATATACAAGCAGTAAGAGGTACAACCTCATACACTGACATGTAATCAAAGGTGTCCATAAGCTGTATAAAAGGAAAGGACTTATTGCAGTAGTTATAAATTAGATATTTTTAATGAAATGTTTATTTCATTGTTTCAGACAAGCAACAGAACTAGCAGAAAAGAAAACTACACAAGTTGATAGTCTAGCAGTAAGTACTATTATTCAAACTGAGTATGGATAGTTTGACACTTCTCTAAGCTATTGCTAGCTATCTGGATGTGGATTTTGTACAAGGATTACGTCCCATAGGTCATATTCCTAAAGACGACGTCAGCAATGAATGGATAAAATAGAAAGAGCTTGTGAGCCTCAAGTTCTTGAATTCAATTGATCATATATTTGTATTATTATGAATTGATAACTTTAATTTAGCAGGTAGCTTAATTCAGCAGGTTGTATTTAAATGGAAATTTCTACACTGACTTGTTTTAAGCTTATATGTAAATTTTCTTATAAACTTGATGAGAACTACATCATGTACATGTTAAAAAACTGTAATAGTAAATCTGCTGAAACTCCTGTAGATTTTCAATAATTTTATTGTTTCTTTTTTAGACTGATATAAAGAATAGAACAGAAGAAACCCACTACTTACGAGAGTCTTTGAACAGAACAAGAGATAGACTTGACCAAGAACGCAGACTTAATTCAGCTATCAAACAAAGGAAGGTATGTTGTATGAATTTTTTTCATGTTCGAGACTGAAATAAAACAACTTTTATTTATAAATAGAATAAAGTCAAAGTTTTATAGACCTTTGGAAAAAGAAATTTGAATATTCAGCATTTTAATCTATTGACTTTTTAGTAGAATAGAAATTGAACCAGTTCTTGAATATGGTATAGTGTTACCGCATTATTTTTAAACAAGAAATATTTAATCAACAAAAAAGGAAGATAGATATGTAGATTTAAGTGTTGTTTTTATTTTGGTTTCTCTTTTGACCTGTAGCATGGATTACACCTTGTTACAATCTTCATTTGAAATTTAGAAAAATGTGCACTTATTGATATTTTAATTCATAACAAGATATTATTACATTTCAGACGTTCCATCTTGAGAATGAGAAAGCACACATACGACCACCATCACATAGATGTCCTCCTGAGGATATTTTTGGAAAGGTAATTATCACACAAATAATTGATTTATTGAAAGGATCTGTATCTGTTAATGCCTTCTTTTACATAGATCCAAAGGTGACGGACTGATTGTTGTAATGACCAAACATTGATCAATTAACTCAGAAAGTTTCTCTTTTGCACTGTAATACTTACTCTTTGTAGACATAAGTTAAAATCATGAGAAAGAATTTCTTACCCCATGATTATAAATGTCAAAATTGCACTATTTTTACTTGATTAGCTGTGTCAAATTTTACAGTGAAATCAAATATTGTTATGAATATTGATAAGGAAAAATGATGAGAATATTATGTTAAAAACTTTGTATGCATTGATTTGAAATTTTTAGAATGCTGCTAAGAAGAAAGCAGAAAAAGAAGCATCCAAGAGAAGAAAATATGAAATAAAAACTTTGAAACAGGAATTAACAGAAAAAGAAAGATCCTTTTTGAAAGTGAAAATAGATTGTATACAATAGAAAATAGTATGGTATGTATAGAAAGTATTTCTTGAGAATTGAGACAAAAAGAGTTTATGACAAATGGTCAAGTTTACTTGAGAATTAGTCAACCAATCTTCTTATTTTTATTTTTTTTTACGTCTAAACTGAGATCAAGATTAATGTCAGTGATTTACACTTTTGCTGTTCATGAGTGATGGTCCAGGACTCCTCCATTGATGAAAAAAAATTGGTTAATTTTTTCTATGCAATAGCTTGAGATCCATTTATACAGTTTTGTTTCAGGAGTTATGGTTCTTGGTTTCTTAAACATAGTAATTTTTTTTTTTTTTAAACTTTTGTAATTGTTGCAAAGCTTATTTAGATAATGTGGTAAAGAGTGCTGATGAGACAACTCCCATCCAAGTCACAACATGTAAATTAAACCCATTACAGGTCAAAGTACAGCTATTTATTTATTTAGTCTGTTTTTGGATTGATTTTTTTTTGGCATCATAAATTATTGCATAATTTTTTTAAATAACAGTACTAGTATATTAAGGAATATAATTTGATTTCTTTTTCAGAGCATGGAGAGGAGAATAGAAGCAGAAGTAGAGTCCTAGTTTTTAACCCCAGAGCTATAAATAGAC
>NW_027267287.1:0-32311 GCF_963676685.1 Mytilus edulis | reverse complement strand
AAAGCGGGGGTATAATTAACTCATTTAAAGTAAACACAAGAGTGCACAGTATGCTAAACTGTCTCAGCTTCTTTACTAATCATTGATATTATGTTAATAGTCCTAAATATAAAGCTACAACTGTCATAGACTTAACCAAGAAAACTAAACATAGACCAATGAACCATGAAAATGAAGACAATGTCAGATGAACCATGCCAAACAGGCATGTATAGCTAACAATTCTTCTATACAACAAATATAGTTGACCTATTGCTTATAGTTTTAGAAAACAGACCAAAAATTAAAAACTTAACACTGAGCAATGAACCATGAAAATGAGTTCAAGGTCAAATAAAGCCTGCATGACTGACATATAGATCATAAAATATTTCCATACACCAAATATAGTAGACCTATTGCATACAGTATAAGAAAAACAGACCAAAACACAAAAACTTAACTGTAACCACCAAGGATCCGGAAATTTTTTCACCTAATTTCGGTCATTTTCGGATAACTTAAAAGTTGGTGCCCTTTTTCAAACAAAGATTGTGTGTATTATGCTCATACAGTCATACTCGTAGCATCAACGAACTTGTTTAACTGTTGCATCGCATTTACTTCAGAAATTTCCCTACCATTTTCCTTAAAATCGATCTTGAGCAATAAAAGGAAGGCAACAGTTTAAAAATGAAATGATTTTAATGACTCAAAACGGTAAATTTCTCAAACTTCGCTTACGTTTCTTTCCATTTTTTAAGACAAAATTTTAACCGGATGTTTTACGACAATAGTAAAACGACCAATTCCGGACTCATTTCCGGGATTAATTTTGTTTATCAAATTCACAGGAAATCGTTTGGCTTTTTAACTGTTTTACCTTTAATAGTGTTTGAATATTAATTATAATAGTTGGACTTGTTTAATTGAGCATGAAATCTTTTTGAATTTACGATTTAGTGTCTAATTTTAGGAAGAGCATTTCAAGCATGCGTATTAGTAAACAAAGCATGTGTGTTTGTAGTGAAACAATATTTTGTTCTACGTAAATTAATTTAATTTTAAATCAGAATTAACAATTGTCTAAGCTGAGAAAAGTAATTAAATAATGCAGACAGTTGTTATGAACTTTTAATTTCTTTAAAAAATTAGTTCTGAGCTTGTGATCAATAGAAAATTTAATTAAAAACACAGGTAAAGAGATTAGCGATCATTAGCCAATATTTCCCGAGGCATTACTATAGTTATAAGGAGGGCCCTCAGGATTAAAACACTTTACTGGAGTGGCAGTTTTATAACAGGAAAAGGATAACAAACAAAAAATTAGTTCAAAATGGCGATTTAGACAATGTTAGAAACTCGATCTCAACGAAATGACATTAAATGACCGAAATTGTTTCTGTAAAAAAATAAAATTTGTCCTAAATCCCAATTACTCATTTAGGACAAAATACTTTCAGTTTAGGTCAAGACTGGCATATATGACCGTTTCCGGACCCTTGGTAACCACTGAACCATCAAAATGAGGTCATGGTCAGATGACACCTTACAGTCCTTCCATAAATCGAATATACTGCTTATGATATCTTGTTCACTGATTCATGAAATGAGGTCAAGGTCAAGGGAAAACTATTTGACCGGCATGAGGACCTCGCAAGGTATTCACATACCACAAATAGTTATCCTATTACTTATTATACTAGTAAGAGAGAATTTAACATTACACAGAAATCTTTACTTTTTTTCAAATAGTGACTGAACTATGAAAATGAGATCAAGGCCATTGGACATGTGATTGACGAAAAGTTTGTAACATGAGGCATCTATATACAAAGTATGAAGCATCCAGGTCTTCCACCTTCGAAAATATCTAGTGTTGTAGCTGCAGCAATATCACTTTCCCTATGTCGAGCTTTCTGTGACAAAAGTTGCAGGCTCAACAATAAGCAGTTGCATTTCATTTTTTTTTTTAGCATAATGCAAATAAAAGCATTATCCAAGGAGTTACTGTTCTAATAACTTGATATTGTGTAAAAGCTGATTGAACCATGACATACAATGTAATGAACTATATGCAAAGATTTTGTTAATGTCTTAATAGAGGGAATTATATTTACCTTGAAAAAAACTGATCGATGTCTTCATGAGTGTGGCCAACCATCAAAAAGAAACCTTGATTTTTTTTAACACTTTCAGTTCAACCAAGAGGCTGAGAAATCCAAATACAAATCTAGAACACAATAAGTTATGAATTACAAATAATCATATACTATTTAAATTGTGATCAACAGTAAATAATTATATTAGATGTATGTTTCATTATAATACATTATTCTGATTGGCTAACTGCACATCATGTGTTATTCCTTAAGCAATTGCATTACACAATAAAACTTATCATTCACATGAAGACCGACAATAAAGTGCACAGGTGAATTAAATAAAAATTGATAAAATTCGTGTTTTCATGAGCATAGCTAAAAAAATGTAATTCTAAGTATTGAATGCTTCTTTTTGTAACTTCATAGAGTTGTTAAAGTGTTGACAGCGCTTCATACAAAATGTTCTTCGGTCAATGCTTTTACACCCCAATGAAGTTACAAAAAGAAGCATTCAATTCTTGAATATTTTTTCAAGATTTACTATCTTGTTATGAACAAGTCCTATTTCTATTGATATCTGAAAAATATTTCTAAATCATCTTCATAAATTTCACCTTTAAATAAAAGTTACCAAGGTTTACCAATGATTAGTTGTATACAATTACTAAAATTGAATTTGTTTCAAGCAGTCATGAATTACTGTATGATGTTCAGTTCATGCCTGTCATGTTTTAAGGAGTAACATTTAATGTTTTCTGCATCACAAATGAGAACAAAAATTGACAGTTGCATCCAAGTGTGAATGTTCTTTTATTTATTTTTAAAACATACAGTATCACCATACCTGTTTTTATTTTCCCTGGCACAGTTGTCCATTTGAAGGTAAAGAACATCAGGAAGACTGTCTTTAGTCATAAGGAGAATATTTAGGATTACATGGATTGTCAAGTTGGAGGAGTGTGCATACTGGTACCAATCAAAAAATCCATATAATCCTACGCCATGCACCAGTGCTCCGACCAAATGCGTTTTCAATTTCCACATTCCTGATGTAAGGGAAGACATGTATAAAAAATGAGGTATCTCAGTCTTTGATTGGTCCATGCCATCTATAATCATTGACATATATTTATCTGGGTGTTGTCTGGCTTTATGGACATGTTTGTAGTATTTCCTCCTTTCAAGGCTAATAAAAAAATTGATAACATAATTATATGGTAATAATAATCTATCTAAGTGTGTCTTGCATAAATCATGAACATTTGCACTTACAAACTCAAATTGGTAAAAGTTAAAATGAAAATAGATTAAACAGAAGTAATCCTGACTGCTATACTCTAAAATATATTTCAAAACAATAATGTGTCCCCAGTACAAGGGATGCCCCACACACACTATCATTTACTATGTTCACTGGACCGTGAAATTGGGGTAAAAACTGTAATTTGGCATTAGAAAAGAAGGATCATATTGTACAGAACATGTGTACTAAGTTTCAAGTTGATTGGACTTCAACCTCATCAAAAACATTTAACCTGAAGTGGGATGGATGGATTGTCAAACGAACGGACACACAGACCACAAAAAATAAGGCCCCTCTACTATCCTAGGTGGGAACTAAAAGAAATTTATTTCTGTTCTGTTAAGGAATAAAAATTCTAATTCAAAGAGGGGAAAATGAATTTTGAATCCAGATTTTCACCATACCTTCTAGTGTTAAGTTTTGAAAAGAATAAGTTGATTGGTCGACTAAAAGTAAAAAATCTGAATAAGACAAAACTAGAGGCTCTAAAGAGCCTGTGTCGCTCACCTTGGTATATGTGAATATTAAACAAAAGAACAGATGGATTCAAGACAAAATTGTGTTTTGGTGATGGTAATGTGTTTGTACATCTTACTTTACTGAACATTCTTGCTGCTTACAATTATCTCTATAATGAACTTGGCCCAATGAAAATTGTTAAAAATTGACTATAAAGGACAATTTAAGGACATTAACTCCTTAGGGGGTCAATTGACCATTTCAGTCATGTTGACTTATTTGTAAATCTTACTTTGCTGAACATTATTGCCTTTTACAGGTTGTCTCTATCTATAATAGTATTCAAGATAATAACCAAAAACAGCAAAATTTCCTTAAAATTACAAATTTAGGGGCAGCAATCCAACAATGGGTTGTTCAATTCATCTGAAAATTTCAGGCCAGATAGATCTTGACCTAATAAACAATTTGACCCTCGTTAGGTTTGCTCTAAATGCTTTGGTTTTTGAGTTATAAGCCAAAAACTGCATTTTACCCCTATGTTCTATTTTTAGCCATGGCGGCCATCTTGGTTGGATGGCCAGGTCATCGGACACATTTTTTAAACTAAATACCCCAATGATGATTGTGGACAAGTTTGGATTAATTTGGCCCAGTAGTTTCAGAGGAGAAGATTTTTGTAAAAGATACTAAGATTTACGAAAATGGTTCAAAATTGACTATAAAGGGCAATAACTCCTAAAGGGGTCAACTGACCATTTCGGTCATGTTGACTTATTTGTAAATCTTACTTAGCTGAACATTATTGCTGTTTACTGTTTATCTCTAACTATAATAATATTCAAGATAATAACCAAAAACAGTAAAATTTCCATAAAATTACCAATTCAGGGGCAGCAACCCAACAACGGGTTGTCCGATTCACCTGAAAATTTCAGGGCAGATAGATCATCTTGACCTGATAAAAAATTTTACCCCATGTCAGATTTGCTCTAAATGCTTTGGTTTTTGAGTTTTAAGCCATAAACTGCATTTTACCCCTATGTTCTATTTTTAGCCATGGCGGCCTTCTTGGTTGGTTGGCCGGGTCATCGGACACATTTTTTAAACTAGATACCCCCAATGATGATTGTGGACAAGTTTGGATTAATTTGGCCCAGTAGTTTCAGAGGAGAAGATTTTTGTAAAAGATTACTAAGATTTACGAAAAATGGTTCAAAATTGACTATAAAGGGCAATAACTCCTAAAGGGGTCAACTGACCATTTCGGTCATCTTGACTTATTTGTAAATCTTACTTAGCTGAACATTATTGCTGTTTACAGTTTATCTCTATCTATAATAATATTCAAGATAATAACCCAAAACAGTAAAATTTCCATAAAATTACCAATTCAGGGGCAGCAACCCAACAACGGGTTGTCCGATTCATCTGAAAATTTCAGGGCAGATAGATCTTGACCTGATAAACAATTTTACCCCCCATGTCAGACTTGCTCTTAATGCTTTGGTTTTTGAGTTATAAGCCAAAAACTGCATTTTACCCCTATGTTCTATTTTTAGCCATGGCGGTCATCTTGGTTGGATGGCCAGGTCATCGGACACATTTTTTAAACTAGATACCCCAATGATGATTGTGGACAAGTTTGGATTAATTTGGCCCAGTAGTTTCAGAGGAGAAGATTTTTGTAAAAGATTACTAAGATTTACGAAAAATGGTTCAAAATTGACTATAAAGGGCAATAACTCCTAAAGGGGTCAACTGACCATTTCGGTCATGTTGACTTATTTGTAAATCTTACTAAGCTGAACATTATTTCTGTTTACAGTTTATCTCTAACTATAATAATATTCAAGATAATAACCAAAAACAGTAAAATTTCCATAAAATTACCAATTCAGGGGCAGCAACCCAACAACAGGTTGTCCGATTCATCTGAAAATTTCAG
Source organism: Mytilus edulis (assembly GCF_963676685.1). Lineage (NCBI taxonomy): Eukaryota > Metazoa > Mollusca > Bivalvia > Mytilida > Mytilidae > Mytilus > Mytilus edulis. Next base: position 26,517 of record NW_027267287.1, on the reverse strand, counting down.
GGCAGAAAGATTATCTTGACCTGATAAACAATTTTACCCCATGTCAGATTTGCTCTAAATGCTTTGGTTTTTGAGTTTTAAGCCAAAAACTGCATTTTAACCCTATGTTCTATTTTTAGCCATGGTGGCCATCTTGGTTAGTTGGCCGGGTCACCGGACACATTTTTTAAACTAGATACCCCAATGATGATTGTGGCCAAGTTTGGTAAAATTTTGGTAAAATTTGGCCCAGTAGTTTCAGAGAAGAAAATTTTTGTAAAAGCTAACGACGGACGACGACGACGACGGACAAAGGAAGCCAAGTGATGAGAAAAGCTCACTTGGCCCTTTGGGCCAGGTGAGCTGAAAATCATAATCCCCTTAAAGTTAAATGGTTGATGACATTAATTAACTTGATGTTGCTTGCTGCTGTATTTCACAAGTGTTTTGTAAAATTATAAATCATGCTGTTTCTACAATTTGATATCCTTAAAATTGCAACCGCCATCTTTGTTCATGCACCTTTTAATTAATATTATTTGATTACTTGATATAAGAAAGCATCAAGTTTGAAATACTTGAAATTATTAATAAAACTCCTTGAACAAGAATGTGTCCAAAGTACACGGATGCCCCACTCGCACTATCATTTTCCATGTTCAATGGACCGTGAAAATGGGTAAAAAAATATAATTAGGCATTAAAATTAGAAAGATCATATCATAGGGAACATTTGTACTAAGTTTCAAGTTGATTGGACTTCAACTTCATCAAAAACTACCTTGACCAAAAACTTTAACCTGAAACTCGCACTTTCATTTTCTATGTTCAGTGGACCGTGAAATTGGGGTCAAAAGTTTAATTTGTCTTTAAAATTAGAAAGATCATATCATAAGGAACATATGTACTAAGTTTCAAGTTGATTGGACTTCAGCTTCATCAAAAACTACCTTGACCAAAAACTTTAACCCGAAGCGGGACAGACGGACGGACGAACGAACGGACAGACGGACGAACGGACGGACGAACAGACGCACAGACCAGAAAACATAATGCCCCTCTACTATCGTAGGTGGGGCATAAAAATATTCTAATGCAATTTTTATGTAACATGTTTTTTTCATTGGTTAAAGGTTACCATCAGTTGACCAGGTGCTAACTAAGGAGGGAACCACAATTTTAAATTGATTGGATCAACAAATGTTGGATTACAACAACATTATCAAAAATAAAACAACACCTACCTTAAATTCCCCATTTTAATGTGATTTTATCTGAATTTGAAACGTAACAGTTCAAAAGATCACCGATTTGTAGGTTTTTATATTTAGCCATGACGTCTTTGCACCAAAAATTATTCATGAAGTTCTGCAGTTTTTTTTCCATTTGACAAATGAGTATGTTCGGTAAGGTCATTAAATGGCCCCCATTTTTAGCGTCAATTTCAAATTCGGATTTATTGACCAATATCACAATAAATTATAGCTTATACAGTGACTAGATAGGAAATAAGCCATTTTGTTGAAAATTTTACGTTTTTGCGTTTCATTATGACGTCACAAGTTGTACTCATATTGATTTTTCCACGAAAAAATCAATGAAAATGGGTAAATTTCCTATAGATTATTAGACAGGAAACATAGAGCGCATACGTCGACAACAAAGATCTTTTAATATAGTGTTTGTGAAGACATTTCACATGTTTTATTTGAATATTAAGTTTGTCGACGCCTGCGCTCTATCTTTCCTGGTCCTTAAATTGGTTGAAATCTAGCTGTTTTTGTCAAATTTCACCAAAGCCCTTTATTTTGACCTATTTGGGATGTAAAAATCAACGTGTTAGAATAAAATTTTAACAAAAACAGTTCTGTTAAACTTTCTCACATATCTTTAAGGCAACTTAAAACATTTATTTTCTTGTTACTATGAACTTTATAATTGGGGCCAAATATGGCCCTTACCGAACTTACTCCTTTATACTTTTTTTCAAGCTCTAATGTATTATTTGGTTTTGTAATGCATTAGAATCAGAATAACAGTACTGTAGTTGAAGAGTAGTCACCGTAAATTTTGATTTGACGGTCACAAATTTCCATTTTACTTATTTACAGTCTCGTTACGCATCAACAGTAAAAGTGCATTTGCAACTGTCAAATCGACAATTGACAGATTCAAATTTTCAACTACAGTATAGTTATTCCATAAATACCATAATTTGGCATTTAAAATAATTTGTTACCTTTGCTTTATTAAATGCTGTTCTCTGGTTCTATTTAATTCCATTCTGGCATTTTGGTCCTTAGTTTCAACCATCTTGGTTTTTATCTGTGTACATATGTTACATTTTGATAGCCTTGAATTCTGTAAAAATATATTAAGAACATTGGTTTCTCCCGAGTTGACCACTTATATAGCTAAATTGCTATTTTTTTTTAAGTGTATTAATATTGTTGGCTTCTGCATTTTAGGTATTGAAAAAAAGAAGACCTTTATCAACCATTCATTTAAGCTCACAATCTGCCTCCGAAAGAAGCATACATTTTTGTTAATGTTCTTTTTTTAATGTTGAACTAACAGGAGAAATAGAGGTTATATCGAAATAAAAAAAGAAAGAAATTACAGAAATCGCTTAAATTTTATATTTATTTAGTTTATGTACAGCTTATTTAAAACAATAATAAAAAATATAGGTTACCGATGAGTTAAAAAAATATTTCAATCTTAATGCCAAAAAATGGTATTTTTGCACCAAAGGGAGATAATTTGGAGATTTTTCAATGATATAAACATTTTAAAAGTCATCTGGAGCCCAACCGAATCGATAATTTTGATTGATTTTTGTACCAGATCATGAAGCATTAACTAATAATGTAATAAATAATATGTGTAATGAAAAAACAAATGTTTAATTTTTTGCTGAAATTTTTGTGAGCCTCCTGAACTCTACTCTAATACTACAAAAATTGCTGGATTACATTGACTTCTTTTTTATATTTCAATCCACAATGTGACATTGTGGATTCATAAATTTTTCGTGGCTATCAATTTTCACTGTTAAGGTAAAATTGTATTTTCATCAGTATATCATTTCTTGGTATTACAACAGTCTGTATATCCTCATCAGTGATGTCACTAAGTTTTGAAGAAGCAGGCTGAATTTCTAAAATAGGCGGCAAGTACATGCGGACGGCGAAGCCGTTCGCAGTCGACGAGCTTGCTCGTCGCTACTACGGCGGGGGGTCTGGGGCCCCAGGATTTTTTTTTAAAATGGTGCAAAATCCTGCATTCTGGGGGTGTCCTAGACCCTTATTCAGACCTCTGAAAACATCATTTTTTACTGAAGATAATGTAAATGATTAACTAAAATTAGCAACATGATGGGAAAATTTTCTGTACATGTGATCACATCATTGATCATCTTGATGGACCAATATACATTTTTGTGCATTTTCCTGCAGGTTGACTGCTAGTAAATATTTTTGAACTGAAAGAATCCAAAAATCTTAGTTTGAATAGAAACATATTGTCTCTGGTTTGAATTGTCACTTGAATAATTTAGTTTTAAATGAAAATTGTAATTGTGACATTGAGAACATTGTTTTAATTTTATATTAAAAAAGTGTTGGTTTTGTTTTTACAAAATTAAAAAACAATATTCACTGACTAGTAGTCAGCTGGAGCTTCGATTTCAAAGTTAAAACTGTTACAGAGGTGCTATATTTTATAAAATCGTATGCTATCCCAAGGACGTATAACTAAAATAATATACGTCCTTGGCTATCCCCAAAAAGATTTGAAAATTTAGACTAAAATTCCTGCATTCTGAGCATACATTTTGTACCTGAGAGTGATTTAGATGCTTGGGAAAATGTTAATTTTGTCTTATTTTTGTTGTTGACTTCAATCACATTGATTTTTTTTTTAAATGAGAATCCGTAGTCCTGGCAAGGCTAATCTATATTATATTTTTTTCTGGGAAGGTGTCTTTTGTAAGACAACTAAGGAAGTCTGTTCTTGAATATATGTAAATAATACACAGGCAAGTGCCTGTGAAATAATAGGTGAAATATTATAATTTTATTTAAAAAATAATCGAATTTATTAAATATCTTGATCGATTTATTTGTGTACGTACTTAGTGACAAATGACCCCCTTTTTTCTCATATAATAAAATTGAGAAAGGAAATGGTGAATATGTCAAAGCGACAACCACCCGACCATAGAGCAAACAACAGCCGAAGGCAACCAATGGGTCTTCAATGTAGCGAGAATTCCCGCACCCGTAGGTGTCCTTCAGCTGGCCCCTAAAATATGAATAATAGTACAGTGATAATGGACGTCATACTAAACTCCGAATTATACACAAGAAACTAAAATTTAAAATCATACAAGACTAACAAAGGCCAGAGGCTCCTGACTTGGGACAGGCGCAAAATTGCGGCGGGGTTAAACATGTTTATGAGATCTCAACCCTCCCCCTATACCTCTAGCCAATGTAGAAAAGTAAAACAATAACAATACGTACATTAAAATTCAGTTCAAGAGAAGTCCGAGTCTGATGTCAAAAGATGTAACAAAAGAAAATAAATAAAATGACAATAATACATAAATAACAACAGACTACTAGCAGTTAACTGACATGCCAGCTCCAGACCTCAATTAAACTGATTGAAAGATTATGTCTTCATCATATGAATATCAGGTACAATCCCTCCCGTTAGGGGTTTAGTATCATACTATCATAAAATATATGAGAAGAACATAACCCGTGTCATGCCAACAACTGTTTTTTTAGAAATAAATGTGTTTAGTTCCGATGCAAAGACCCTATCAGTGAATCAATGTTAAAGCCAAAATATGCAATCTTTAATGACCTGACAACAGTATCGTAACTATATCCCCTTTTAATAAGTCTATTTAAAGGTTTTGTTAGTTTCTGAGGAGAATACTGACATTTTTGTGCTTTATAAAGAATATTTCCATAAAATTTTGGATGTGAAATACCTGAACGTATAAGATGTCTGCATGTTGAGTTATATTTACGAATTATTTCCTTATACCGGTGATAAAATTTAGTAAATGTTTTGACCAGTTTGTGATATCGAAAACCCTGGTGTAATAATTTTTCAGTAATACATAAATTTCTCTCGCTAAAATCTAATACATTGTTACATACACGAGCGAATCGTACAAGTTGAGATATATAAACACCATAAGATGGTGACAAGGGAACGTCACCATCTAAAAATGGATAATTAACAATAGGAAATGAAAAATCATCTCTTTTATCATAAATTTTTGTATTAAGCTTCCCGTTTATGATATAGATATCAAGATCGAGGAAAGGGCAGTGGTCATTGTTATCATTAGCTTTATTTAAAGTAAGTTCTACAGGATAAATTTCTTTAGTATACATACTGAAGTCGTCATTATTTAGAGCCAATATATCATCCAAATATCTAAAAGTATTGTTAAATTTTTGTATCAAATGTTGTTTTGATGGGTCTTTGCTAATTTGTACACGTATTTCAAACATGTTGTCAAGCTATGTCATTTTATTTTCTCTTATTTGTTAACTATTCAGTAATCAGTAAACTAAAATCCTTTTGAACTATAAAAGATGTTTTTAAAAATTATTTGTGGTCGACAATATTCTACTTTCGTTATTGACCTTCATTCTCTGGACACCACGTGGTCGTGGGCTTTGAAATGTGAACTTCAAAAGGTGCTGTTTTCCAGATTCTTGACAACATTATATATATATTATGCTTTCTTTTATTTGACTGATATATTAATTTCCATAACATGCTATTGTCATCTTTGGCTTATTCCTTCTCTTGAAGCAAAAACCAAACAGGGTCATAATGTCCATCGGAACGTCTCTCTTTTTATCCTTGCAAACATTACAATACTTACCGACTTTAAGGTAACACGATACCGAATGGCATATCTCCCGATTTCCAAACTTTTTGGCACACATGTTCTTTGAATCGAGTTACATCGAAATATGTAATAAAAAATGGGGGTCACCATTTTTGTTTTCTTGGTATTTTCATAGGAAAGCATCAATTTTGGCGACAAATTTACCTAGGTATATAAGGGAAATGCCTTTTTTTCGGCTTACCTTTTTAAATTTTCAAATGGATGGCTATGTTCTTATATACGGAGAAAAACAAAAAACTAACATAATATACAGAATTGCATACTGAATCCATACACGTATAGAAACTCATATGTCACCATCCTTGTTTTTGAGATAAATAGCTTTAAAGTTGATTGATACCCTTAGAATTGGACCGAAAACGTGTGACGTTATTGAATGCAGAACGTAACGTTACGGTATTACTACTCAGCATATTGAAAACAAAATATGTGTCGGGATCTGAATGGTGTTTATTTTATTTTCATTTCCCCTGTTGGGTTTCGTAAATTTCCTTGTAATGCAATATGCAATTCTGCTGATATAATTTATTTCGTTCTGCACCTGGAAATTTCACTCACATAAATTAACATTAATCTCGTCTGATTTTCACAACGAGCATATATACTTGAAACTTGCTTGAACTGGTTGGTTCCACGTGAATCAAGCATAAATCAGGATACATGTACACGTTAAATTCACGTAAATTTTTAAAATAAGATTATTCAAAAATTGAATTAAAATCATGAAAAATACCTTCATCTTTTTGTAAAGTTTATGTGAAAATAACATAAAAAATTTCATTTGAATAACTGAGTATTTAGCTCCATTATTTAAGACAATGGTGGTGTCGCTGCTTTATCCATGCAGAAATAGAGTACTTTAAAAATTTGATTCAGTTAACAGTTTTATGATTGATCGGTTTTTGATGGTTGTTTAACGTTCAGTGGCAAATAGTTCATGCATGTTCGGGACGATACAATACAATTTTGAAAACAGTCGGACAAACCTTGCAAACTGTATCGAAAATTTCACAGTGTCATTTGTGGAAAATTATTTACGAACAAATCTTGAGATCATATATGCATTCTTTATAAGTACAACAAACTGCAAATGCGAAACATAAAAGTTTCAGCTTGAAATTCCACATGTAGGAGATGTAACCCGGAGTCTGCGTGCCTTTTATATTTTATCAAAACGTCTAATCCAGCAACCTGTCATGAACAAAAAATAAAGAATATCCAGACGATATGCGCACTTTTAATATGAGAAGTAACACCAGGTACATAATTTAAACCTGAAGCAAAAAGACTGTAGTCCTAAATAATAAGCCGTATAAACCCTATATACGCCAAGTGCGGGATTGACGGTAGAACGGATACGGGTGAAACAATATGATGATACATGTACGTGCTCTATTAGGATTTTGGTGACAAAACATATTTGTGAATATGCAGTTCATATAATGGAATGGTAATTTGGAGATTTAAAATGAAGTAGTAATGTAAGCAAGCCAACATTTCCTTCATTTTGTCTTTGGTGGAAAGTTGAGATTAATTGGCAATTTTACCGCACCTCCTTTATATTTCATTATGGTTTGAATTTTCTCCAGAAGAACAAAAGTTTTAGGACTTAAACAAAGAGCCTGAAATGTTACTGTGATAGTTATACTTTCCAATTTAGGTGACCAACGTTTACTAAAACTTCAAATTAGAAATAACATGATACTCGCCCAATTACCATTAGTCACAATTTGCTTGATGTCTTTGGTTTTGATGTCGTGAAATGTCCAGATGTTGCTATCTCATAAATTACAAATCCCATGTCTCTATTTATCATTCTGTGTACAAATGACATGTTCCATATATTTTTTTTTATTTGTACTTGTACTTTTAAAAATAAAGTTTCATGTTACCACACTTCCATAATTAGCAAGCGGAAACGTAGATATTTCTTTTTGCGTAAATGTTCGTAAACTTTGTCGATTTCTTTGAAACAATTAGAGGCAATGATTTCAATTTTAACAACTGAAGTTTATAGTGACGGGTGTAAATTGTAGGATTGATTGTTGGTTGCTAAACGTCCAGTGGCAAATATGTCATGCATGTTCAGGACGAGAACATGTTAACATTAATAAAATACTAGATATATAGGTTTGGTAATAGAGGCGATCAGGGAAGATGGTTGAGAAAATTTGGACTGACACTGGAAAATGAGGGTAAATCATGTGCGCAATACAGTCCCTCATGACCTAAAAAGGCAATTATGTTAATTGTCTATAGTCATTTTGCCTCCGAACTTGTACATGTACATCATTTCCAACTCAAATCACACAAAAATATTTATTGATGCAAGTAGATACTTGAGACTGGCTTTAATCAGACTCTAACGGGACCTGATTTTTACTTTTTTTTTTATTTTTGCCGATTCAAGTTCCCATGTATTTCTCAGCCTACGGTTACTTTCTCAGGCCTCATTATGATGTTGCTGTCTGTCTATGATATTACGACGCTAGCACTTTATTTTTAAAATGTTTCCGAAACTATATCGGATTTACTCTGTACAGACCAATGAAACGGTTTACACTTGGAACACAGGAAATGTTATTCGGCAAAATTACCAATTAAACCACTTTTCTACATTCCATACTAACAAACTATCTTCTGTATGAGTTCAAAGTCTGCTTGTATTGTGCTTTTTTGCTTTATTCTATCCGTATTGAGGGGGGAAGGACCTTTATGGGGACTCCGGGATCAGGTGTTTTAAGCTCGGTATTTCGGGATTGACCCTTTCGGATGGTGGGATTTCATTTTTTTTTAATTCGTGACCTCGGGATGTTTTTAAGTCCGGGATTTCGGGATCAGGACCCTCCTACCCCCTCCCCCCTTTTCCGTATTCTCAACCAGATAAATTTCCTTTTTCCATTTTGCCCGAGCGATGTTTTTGACGACCATTTTTACACGAATTAATAGCTGTACAATTAAATTAGACAAAATTTTATTTTCAAAAACAAAACATTGGGATACGGCGTGCATCATGAAAAAGTTTTTATTGCAAAAATAAACTACGAGTAAAATAAAATGATAAAAGAGGCATAAAACCCAGTCTATTTTCCATAAGAACATAATTATATAGATAAATCGTGCAGATGCTAAGATATTAAAGAAACAGGATATGAATTAAAAGTAAATTAATACATTGTTTAAGGTTAACATTGAGCAGAAGAATTACCGGAAAATGATAAAACAATATTTGTCGAAAAGTTAACCGTTACGTATTGCATCAAAACTCTCGGCACTCTGCATCTACAAAAAGTTACCGTTAAAAATGTCACATAGTTATGATTATCCAAAATATTTTTTCTTTATTATTTTAAATAATCACTTTGTGATTGCAGAACCTGGGGCCTGGTTTTCGAAAGTATCTTATGACTAAGACATGTCTTATGATGGTCTTATGACATGACATGTCATAGTCGTAAAATATGTTTTCGAAAAGCTGTATTGGCTTGTATGTATGAACGTTATTCGATAACGTCAGGAACGATAACTCGTGGCGTAACGTCATTCGGTATCGTGTTACCTTAAATAGACGACCAATCAGCGGACTGCATTTACGTGAACTAAATTTAGTCAAAGGTAAACACTGATTTACATCCTTGTTTATCGCGACTTTAATCGTGGAAGCTGATGCATTGAACAATTATTTTTTAATATTAACCTGATTATCTTTTTTATCTTATTAATTTTTTTTACTCATGCAAAAATAGCCCGCGGGAAAAGGACAATAACCGGCGAAAATCGCCGGCTGCCGGCTTCTAACGACATCACTGCTCATATAAAAACATTGTACTTTGTTAATAAAATTGAGAAAGGAAATGGTGAATATGTCAAAGCGACAACCACCCGACCATAGAGCAAACAACAGCCGAAGGCAACCAATGGGTCTTCAATGTAGCGAGAATTCCCGCACCCGTAGGCGTCCCTCAGCTGGCCCCTAAAATATGCATAATAGTACAGTGATAATGGACGTCATACTAAACTCCGAATTATACACAAGAAACCAAAAATTAAAATCATACAAGACTAACAAAGGCCAGAGGCTCCTGACTTGGGACAGGCGCAAAATTGCGACGGGGTTAAACATGTTTATGAGATCTCAACCCTCCCCCTATACCTCTAGCCAATGTAGAAAAGTAAAAGAATAACAATACGCACATTAAAATTCAGTTCAAGAGAAGTCCGAGTCTAATGTCAAAAGATGTAACAAAAGAAAATAAATAAAATGACAATAATACATAAATAACAACAGACTACTAGCAGTTAACTGACATGCCAGCTCCAGACCTCAATTAAACTGATTGAAAGATCATGTCTTCATCATATGAATATCAGGTACAATCCCTCCCGTTAGGGGTTTAGTATCATACTATCATAAAATATATGAGAAGAACATAACCCGTGTCATGCCAACAACTGTTTTTTAGAAATAAATGTGTTTAGTTCCGATGCAAAGACCCTATCAGTGAATCAATGTTAAAGCCAAAATATGCAATCTTTAATGACCTGACAACAGTATCGTAACTATATCCCCTTTTAATAAGTCTATTTAAAGGTTTTGTTAGTTTCTGAGGAGAATACTGACATTTTTGTGCTTTATAAAGAATATTTCCATAAAATTTTGGATGTGAAATACCTGAACGTATAAGATGTCTGCATGTTGAGTTATATTTACGAATTATTTCCTTATACCGGTGATAAAATTTAGTAAATGTTTTGACCAGTTTGTGATATCGAAAACCCTGGTGTAATAATTTTTCAGTAATACATAAATTTCTCTCGCTAAAATCTAATACATTGTTACATACACGAGCGAATCGTACAAGTTGAGATATATAAACACCATAAGATGGTGACAAGGGAACGTCACCATCTAAAAATGGATAATTAACAATAGGAAATGAAAAATCATCTCTTTTATCATAAATTTTTGTATTAAGCTTCCCGTTTATGATATAGATATCAAGATCGAGGAAAGGGCAGTGGTCATTGTTATCATTAGCTTTATTTAAAGTAAGTTCTACAGGATAAATTTCTTTAGTATACATACTGAAGTCGTCATTATTTAGAGCCAATATATCATCCAAATATCTAAAAGTATTGTTAAATTTTTGTATCAAATGTTGTTTTGATGGGTCTTTGCTAATTTTAGTCATAAATTGTAACTCATAACAATACAAAAACAGGTCCGCAATAAGTGGTGCACAGTTAGTCCCCATTGGAATTCCAATAACTTGACGATATACGGAATCTCCAAAGCGAACAAAAATGTTATCAAGTAAAAATTCAAGTGCATAAATAGTATCAAAGCATGTCCAATTGACATAGTTCTTTTGTTTATTGCTACTAAAAAATGATCTAAAAGAGTTTGAACATATGTACTCGCATTCCGACTTTTTAAATGCCCAGTTAATTAGGGATGTGAATTTTTTCTTAATAAGAATATGAGGCAAAGTGGTATATAGGGTAGAAAAATCAAAACTTTGAACAGATTCAAAATCACCAATATATGCATGCAATTTATCAAGTACTTCCAACGAGTTTTTGACACTCCAAAAGTAATTAATTCCACTATTTTCAAAGGCCTTATTTGAACAATTTATTATCAGGTTTTTTATTGTACCAAGTGTACTAGTAAGTAAAACAGACAATTTAGTAGTTGAACAATGGCTGGAAGATGAAATAAATCTATATTTGTAAGGTTTTTTGTGCAGCTTCGGAAGCCAGTACATAGTTGGGACTTTCATTGTGTTTGGTTCTGCTTGTAAAGAAGTAGCTAAAAGTTTATGTTTGTTACAGATGTCGTTTTCTGAAAATGAAGTCAGTTGGAATGTTGGTGAATTCATGATTTCCTTTTGCAGAACCTCTATATAAAATTTACGTCAAACAATAATGATATTATTAGCAGCTTTATCAGCCGGGACAAAAACAAATTCCTTGGCTAGTTCTGTTAGTTTATTTTTGATACGCGAAATAGGGTTTTTATAGTTTTTTAAACATATAAACTTGTGGTTTTGTGTGCTGAACAAATTCCATTAAAATTGCTATCCCACTAATATTATATCTGCAAGAAAGTTATTTAGTTATCAATAATTTCTGAAATTTTTTTGAACAGCTAATCTTAGTCACCTACCAGTTCATCTAAGTTGCTTTGTTAGGACTGGAGATCCATCTTTTGACTTTGTTCTTCAACTTCAAAAGCCATCACCTATCAAATAAAACGATATCTAGTTACCATAGTGTGATAAATTATGCTGAGGAACAAATTTAAAGAACCTTGCAAATAGAACTAGAGGCTCTCAAGAGCCTGTGTTGCTCACCTGTTACTGTATTTACTGATGTCAGCCATCTTGGTTGGTAGGCGGGGTCATTAAACACTTTTTTTAAATAGATACCCTAGTAATGATTGTGGCCAAGTTTGGTTAAATTTGGCCTATAGTTTTAGAAAAGAAGATTTTTGTACAAGTTACAAAAATGACAAAAAGTTGTTCAATTTGACTATAAAGGGCAATAACTCCTTAAGGGGTCCTCTGACAATTTTGATCATGTTGACTTATTTGTAGATCTTACTTTGCTGAACATTATTGCTGTTTACAGTTTATCTCTGTCTATAATAGTATTCAAGATAATAACCAAAAACTGCAAAATTTCCTTAAAATTACCAATTCAGGGGCAGCAACCCAACAACAGGTGGTCTGATTCGTCTGGAAATTTCAGGGCAGATAGATCTTGACCTAATCAACAATTTTACTATATGTCAGATTTGCTCTAAATACTTTGGTTTCAAAGATATAAGCCAAAATATATATTTTACCCCTGTGTTCTATTTTTAGCCATGGCGGCCATCTTGGTTGGATGGCCAAGTCATCGGACACATTTTTTAAACTAAATATCCCAAGGATGATTGTGGCTAAGTTTAGTTAAATTTGGTCCAGTAGTTTCAGAGGAGAAGATTTTTGTAAAAGTTTACGGACGCCGGACGATGGACGCCAAGTGATGAGAAAAGCTCACTTGACCTTTCAGGTCAGGTGAGCTAAAAATGTGGCAGTTGAATCTAAAACAGGATTGACTCCGACAAATATGTGCTAAACTAAAACATGACATTGGGGTTAATAATTATGTGAATTAGCTAAAACTACTATTTCTTCAACAAATTAATTTGGATCCAGTTTATCTGCATTATCTCAAGTGTGACTGAAAAGATACAGTAATACGTCAAGTTAAACCTTATTATAACCAACTACATTTTCTATAGTTCTTACCTTATCATTCAGAGCAGAATTTTCTGATTGAAGTTCAGCATTTTTTGTGGCATTAGTTTCTCCATTAATTCTACTTTCTCAGATTCTCTCCTTTAAGTTCTGAGACTTTGCATCTTGTGAAGCTATTGTATTTTGTGCTCTGAATAAAAAGAGAAATTTTGTTTAATATCATCTACAAAAGATTTTCTGGTTTCCAAAATAAAGATTATTATTTATTGCCTAAAAAATATTGTCTTGTTTAAAAACAAAACCTGGAAAACCTTTAAATTTTCTCAGTATATAAATTAAGTTTTGTGGAAAATTGTATTACTGGCATTGTACCTTAGAGATACCTTTTAAATATTTTTTCTGGTTATTTTTTATGATGTGATAAAAGGGGCAGATCTACATTTAAAATGAGTGCATCAAAAGAAGCACCTGGTAGAAACTTAACTGATCTTTTCCCTACATTTACCCAAAATAACCATATTTTGGTGTCATTTTGGTCTCTTGTGGACAGTTGTCTCATTGGCAATCATACCACATCTTCTTTTTTATATATTATATATACCTTTTAAAATCTGATTGTAATTCATGTGTTCAGTTTTATCTTGAACTGTTTTATTTTCAATTTTCTGTTTCTGTAACATATGTTTATAAATTTATTCAAAGTTTCTTCATCTGTTTTGTGTTCCTCTTTCGAGCACATGGTTTTATCTTGGTATGTATGAAGTTCTGAAAGTGTCTCACGATGTTTTATTTTTAACTGTTCAAGCTCCTTCATGGCTGTTGTATATGGAAGCAAGTCATTTTGAACCCTGTCATTTCATACCCGAATCTGCCATTTGTACCCAAATCTGCCATTTTGTACCCAACATTTACCATTTCATACCCACGATAATATCCATTTCATACCCAATGGGCCAAATGCATCTACCATTTCGTACCTCATGGACTTAATACATGTACCGTTAAGTTATTTCGTATCATATTTTTGTATAGTTTTTCATGATTTTAATGGGGTTTTTTTTATAAAATAAAACATATTAAATAAAATTGTGCATCTAGACATAACAATTTTATAAAGACCAATGAATAGTTTGATTAAGCAGCATTTGGAAACTTCAATAGTTATAATTACAATTTGTTTGTTTGCAGGATTCGTCCCAACCTCGTTGTTCTTGAAACAATCTTTACTTGTTTACTTGTAAGTTTCCTGACGTATAAGTGCCATTGAGGATGAGTTCTAGAGGTTCTTTCTACCAGACAAAGAAGACTAGTAGCGTTTCGTTAATTTGATTGTTGGGACAGACGAGACCAACCACTTGTATACAGATAAATAGAATTACCATATAAGCTTATGCTATCAACACTATCAGAGAAGAGTTCCCATAGTCGAATGTGGTACATGAAGGCTTCTAAGAATGCACAAGTGACATGTCTGACTGAAACAGTTAGTAAACGGACTTAACAGTGACCTAAAGACACAGACCGCTAATTGTTCTTGATATTTGAAACTGCATGCATATATACGTTTTTGAGAGAGATTATTTATCTTGTGTCTGACGAAAACTAAATGCCTGCATGGTTATATCTTCCCATACCTTCGTGTTGGTTTGGTGAGTGTTCTCTCAAAATAGTAATTCAAAAATTGTTTTGGTTGATGTAGATTTACACCAATACCGAATTTCGTCTATATATTTCACAAGTATATACCATGGAGAAGCTCTGAAGGTATTTACTACTTCCATTTTGTTTGGATGTTAAACATCGATGTTTGCAGCAATATTTAATGACTAAAATGATGATGGTAGAAAGAAATATGAGCATCATGTAGCAAATATTACATGATCTTGGACCATGAGTTGTCAATCTGTATTCCAATACAACCATATTGAGTAGCTTGTAATTTACAGGGTTCTTATGTCGTTTGACTCCGACACACATCTTTTACTTTAAGATGTATGAAAGGTTCTCTCTCTCTATATATATATGATATGTAACAATAATCAAACTGGTATGAAGATTTTTTTATACAGTTTACACAATCATTAATAAAGAATCACAGCAACACTACGATATAACAAATGGAAAACTTAATTATTTTTAAGTTATAACCATGCTATGCAGACATCAAGTAAGTGCACATGAACATCAATTAGGAACACGATGTGTGATTTTGTATAACTAAAAATATCAAAGAGAACAATAACTTTGTCATGCAAACATTTGTTTCCCAATGTGCCTCTCTTTTTATCTCCACTCCTTTGCAATAACTATTTCCCTTTTTTGTCGATCATTTATAATAGATAAAAAAAAATGATGAAACTATACTTATTCAAGAAATCCACTTTAAGGATTAATTTTTTTTTTAAAATGATAAATTACGACATTTGTTTTATTATATGTACATGTAATAGATGAATACAATAATGAAGGTGTTAATGGGTGTACATTCATGACGAATAACGGTAAAAATTCTTGCCAATTTTTTTTCAAAAATGATGCTAACATTAGTAATTTGAGACCTCTGACGAATCACGGTAAAATTTTAATCAATTTGAGGCTAATTGTAACTGAAAATCACTGTGTGTCGCCTGACAGTAAAAGACATTATAACCCTCAATAATGCTACATGTAATTGTTTTGTCTTTCTTTGTATGATGCATGAAAAGGGTTTATTTTCACTTGTTCATAATTTTGTCATTTTTTTCCGCGTCAGCGACCAAATGGTTCAATATATTGGTGGTGCTCTGTACATTCAAACAAATCTAGATGTCCAGCAACAGTTATTCCGTCTGGTTCAAATTTCAGACCAGGTTCTCATCAACACAACCATGACTAAGCTCATGGAGCAATTATCAAACTTAAGATAGATTCACAGGTATTTACCTATTAATTTACATAACATACCTATTTAAATATCATTACCGAGAACATAATTTAAAATAACAGTTTACATTTCCATGTTATCAACATTTAGAATTATTTGAAAGATATACAAAAAAAGGCGATGTGGTATGATTTCAAAGTTGACAACTATCAACCAGAGTTCAACTGACATAGATAGAAAGAAACTATTTTATAAATTAATATTTGAGCCTGTCGATTTTACTAAATTGATCTTGTTTCATATGAAATCAAACTTAACATATTTTTCCATTCACTGTCTAAGCAAGAAGCCACAACCAATGCCTTCAAGCCAGCAGCACACATAGTCAATGAAGCCATGGTTAGTCATTCCAATCATACAGCCCCAGCAGGTAGCAGACCTAATGTACACAACCTTCAGACGTCCACTAACCGTCTACGTGATAAAAGCAGACCAAAAGATTCAACAGATTTAAACTTTGAGGTATGATTTGAACTAAGTGAATGGTTTCTTCCAGTATTATCAGATTATTTACAATAATTATATGATATGTAATTTATTATCCGAAAATATAAATAAAATTGATATAAGATGTGGTATGAGTGCCAATGAGACATAATTGAAGTGTAAAAACACAGCTCAGCAACATGAAGATTAGTGCGTCCTTCAACAATGTGCAATTATTTATCCGAAAATATAATAAAATTGATATAAGAAGATGTGGTATGAGTGCCAATGAGACATAATTAAAGTGTAAAAACAACATTGTGCAAAACCCAACCGCATAGCAAATATAAAACATTTTATAGCATTATACATTGTACTAATTTGTTTATTACAATAAATATACATTGTACTATAATAGTATATGTATTCCCTATTTCAGATCAACAATGACTTTCTACCAGAGAACTTTTTCAAGAAAGATGTTGTTGTTGACAGCAATCGACACCTCTTTTTTGCCACTGATAGCCAGTTAGACGCCATTTTCCTCAGCCAAAGTGTGGTACATGGATGCAACTTTCAAGATCATCAGTAAACCATTCTACCAGATGTTTTCGATACACCCATTCATTCGTACTGGTGAAGATAACTCACAATTATGTCATAGGAAAGATTTTGAAGTTGAAGCAAAGGAAAAAAAAAAATATGAAACAAGTATAACATTTTAAACTTAATAAAAATAAATTAATAGTCCTGAGTCTGAATCCGAGACAGTTTTTTTTTTTATCACTTTCCTATTTTCTTGTGTTAAGATGACTAATTGGTAAATTTTAAAAAGCTCAAACAGGTGCAATATTTTAAGCACGTACACACTAAATTAATTACAATGCTTCATAGATAAGACATAGATAAGACATTAACATATGTAGTGCAGAAGATCTCATGTTTTTATCTCATGTGTTATCTCATGTTTTTGTGCTCGTTTGCCATTTTGGCATTATATGATTGTTTTTGTTAGTGCTTTCTGTTTATATTGTTTTGTATATGCATACCAACAGTACAATAAAATATTTATTAAGTCTGTTTGTTTTTTTTAATTATTCATGATTGAGTAATTGTTTATTATGCACATGTGGACTATACGTCTTTGAAACAGTCTCACCAAGACACGCAACACATAAAAATGAAATGCCATACATAATAATCTTCCATGAGGTACAAAAAGCATACATAGCAGGCGCGTAGCTACGTTTACGTCAAAACGCCCGAACTTGTTTGACACACATCAGTTTTATAATTCTTTCTTCATTTGCTTGTAATTGGGGATCAAATAGATGAAATTTACTTTTCAGCCAAATGGTATCATATATATTATCTATTTGTTCATTTTCTGTCAAGTCTGAATCTATACTGTGAGTTCTATACTCACTTCTCATTTGTTTAAAGCAATTCCTTATCTGCTGAGATTCGTTTTGTGGTTTACAGTTTTGTGGCCCCGGACGGTGACATATTATTTATGACTCAAAATCGAGACATGGCGATCCTAGATTTCGTTGGCGGCGTCAATATTTAGGTTCAGTATGTTGTTCAACTGTCTTTTTTAAATAACAATAACTTTGCCAAACCTTTGTGAAATTTTACGATAGTTGAACAGAAACTGCTTATGGCCAAAAGAGTAAAGTGACTGAGAGCATAGTATTGAAATTATATGGAGTTTATTTTCCAGTGTTTTACAGACAAAAATTAACAGGTACTAATAGATAATAGTCTGCATGGGGCTTACATTTTTTACACAATTTCTTTGTCAACATTTCATTGAATTAAATGAAACTTTAGCAGAATCCAAGCATTTTTTACATTTTTTGTCTGAAGCAAAGTTTTGAAAGTTAAATTTAGAATGCAAATAGGGAATTTGTAAAGAGACAACAACCCGACCAAAGAGTAGACAACAGCCAAAGGCCACCAATGACAATGGGGTCTTCAATGCAGCGAGAAACTCTCACACCCGGAGGCGTGCTTCAGCTGGCCCCTAAACATGCTAAACAAAAATGTACTAGTTCAGTGATAATGGACGTTCAATGTTTATTCATTTTTCAGTATTATACTGAGAGACTGCATGGCTTTTAAAAAAATAATAAATGCATATTAACCTTCATAGTTTGTCATGAAACTTGGGCCGAAACTAATATTCCAGATCAAGAAAAATATTTAAAGAAAATGTTTTTTGTATAAATCCTGTAATGGAATGATAAATGGTTACTCTTCGTGCAGAGAAAATCTCAGACGAGGAGTTTTTGTTGGTTCAGTGCCCCTACGGCTCTCTTTAAACATATTTTAAAGTTACTGTTTTGACATTTTCTCTAAATCCAATGACCATTATATTTCAAATTAACAAAATGAATAATTTAACATAACAAATACACCATTTAGATTCTAAAGTATGTTGCAACTGGTGATTTTTTAATGACAGGAATGGTATCCATTCTTGATTAATCGTTATCCTCTGTGGGCTTCGCTCCTTAGCTCTAACCCACTACCAGCAAGTGTTTGACATGGACCCGTTTGGGGTCCTCCGACCCCTCGCCAAGGTTCGGGCATACACATAAAAATGACCTAGCTACGCCACTGCATAGTTATCTTCCATGCGGTACGAAATGGTATTACATATAAATATTCGATGAGGTATGAAATGGCATACATATTAATCTTCCATGAGATTCTGCCATGAGGTACGAATTGTTATTACATGTTAATATTTGAAATGGTCAAGGTACGAAATGGTCAGGGTATGAAATGGTTTTTGCAAAGTACAAAATGTGGGGTACGAAATGACTATAATTCTTGTATATATCTGTAAAACAAATAAAAATAAATATATTGGTTATTTAGAAGTTTTATTAAATTTCTACAAGCTGCATCAAATTTTAATGAATTGGTACAGCACGGCTGATACCAATAAATAATCTTTTCAACAGTCTAAATGTTTGGTTAATTGGTTATATTCTGAATGGAATGCAATGGTAACCTTTAAATTTATGTGATCTTTTGTGGGTTTTTTATGTTTCATAATACATGTCAATTCCAATGCACTGACTCTTGAGCTGATGATAATCTCGGAGACTAGGAGTCCGCAAGTAGCGGCAGTATCTCTTCAGGGCTAGAAAATGAAAATCATATTTTATAAATTTGGTGTATTAGAGGGGCTTCTGAGATTCAACTATGTCAAGAATACTCAATGTAAATTAAGACAGACAATAAACATTTATCTACCTCTTCTTTGTCTTTATTTTCTGTCTCCTGAAGTCAAAGTTCAGTCTGTTTTTCTTCACTTGTTGATCTGGACTGTTGGATTTTATCTCCTCAGATTCCTATAATAAAACACACAGTTATTTTGCAATTACACAATTTGGAATTTCAGCAACCTTATTTAAACTTTTTCTGACACTTAAATATGTGAGTATTTACATTATCAAGGGCAAAATACATTACAGCTATTTTTATACAACCACAAAACAATTTTTGGAATCATATAATGGTATGATGTCGAAGTCGTCTGCGTCCTTTGAAGACACATTGGTTTCCGGACAATAACTTTAGTTTACGTGAATGGATATTTGGAATTTTATAAGAAGCCTCAATACCACGAAAAGAAGTTTGGGATTGATTTTCAGGATGATGGTTCCAACTGTTTATAACTGGAATAAGGGCCCCAAAAGAGGTCCTAAAGAAGCATTTTTCTACTTTCAGGATAATAACTTGTGTATAAGTATTTCAATTGCTCTGAAATTATTCCACAATGTTTAATACCACAAGTAGAAGGTTTGGTTTCATTTTGGGGGTTATGGCGCCAACAGTTTTGGAATTAAGGGCCAAAAACACATTTTTGTAGTTTCTGGACAATTAAGCTTGTATGTAAGAGTATGGATCTATCTGACATTGTACCACAAGGTTTCATATCACAAAAGGAAGGCTTGGATTGAGTTTGGGGGTTGTTACCCCATTCATGCAGGAATTGGATCCAAAAAAAAAGGGCCAAAAATTGAGCACATATTTAGTTTCCAGATAATAACTTGTGTTTAAGGGTATGGATCCTCTGAAATTATACAAGGTTCCATACTACAAGGGAAAGGCAAAGATCAAGTGTGGGGGTCATTGCTCCAAGGGGGATTTCAAAAAGTTTTGGGAGGTTCCAATTTTTTTAAGGGTTTCAAATTTATTTTCAATTTTTTTTTAAAGTTTCAAGAAGAAATCTTTAATTGCACAGTATTGAGCAATAGATTTGTAAGATCTTGATATTTGTTTTGTGTCAGAAACCTATTTTATGACAAAGGAGTAGGGGCTATAATGGCCTATAATGGCCCAAGTTTACAAGATAAAACAAGAATGTGTCCAAAGTACACGGATGCCCCACTCGCATTATCATTTTCCATGTTCAATGGACTGTGAAAATGGGTAAAAAATCTAATTTGGCCTTAAATGTAAAAAGATCAACCAAAAGGGAACATGTGTACTAAGTTTCAAGTTGATTGGACACCAGCTTCATCAAAAACTACCTTGACCAAAAACTTTAACCTGAAACTCGCACTTTTAATTTCTATGTTCAGTTGACCATGAAAATGGGGTCAAAAGTTTAATTTTGTTTTAAAATAAGAAAGATCATATCATAAGGAACATGTGTACTAAGTTTCAAGTTGATTGGACTTCAGCTTCATCAAAAACTACCTTGACCAAAAACTTTAACCTGAAACTCGCACTTTTAATTTCTATGTTCAGTGGACCATGAAAATGGGGTCAAAAGTTTAATTTTGTTTTAAAATAAGAAAGATCATATCATAAGGAACATGTGTACTAAGTTTCAAGCTGATTGGACTTCAGCTTCATCAAAAACTACCTTGACCAAAAACTTTAACCTGAAGTGGGACGAACGGAAGTACGACGAACGGACGGACGAATGCACAGACCAGAAAACATAATGCCCCTCTACTATCGTAGGTGGGGCAAAAAAAAAAAAAAAAGGTTCAATGATGTCACAATGGTAGTGGCAAATGACGTCATACCTGTGGAAATAAGCAAAAGTACAGAGATTTTGATTTTTTTTTTAAATTTTGACGACCTTACTATACTTGCACCAATTAAAAATTTTAACATTTTGACGAGTTCATACATATCAAACTTAAGATAAAAAATCTTTTTGGTGCAAGGTTGGTGCGATAGTTTATTTTATATTTTTCATAGCCAAGCAGAGCAATAAAAAGCTGAAATTTGCCTTCCAAATTGGACCTATTCATCTGATAAAGTTTAGTTTATAAATTCTTATGCCTATAGAAACTTGATTTTTTTGTTTATGAATGTAACATGTAATCCTAATATTATTTCCGTATGTCTAGTTACACTTCTTAAAAAAATCAGAAAACAAATGAACTACATGTGTAAGGGAGTCAATAACAACTTTGAGGATATTTGTTTTTAATTATGAAATTCTAGATAGACATGCGGGGGACAAAGTATACCGAATTTAAAAGATTATTTTGCTTAAATTACATAATTAGTGAGAAACATGAAAGGAGTAGGTCCGCCGATTTTGGCCTCAAATTTCAGGTTCATCTAACGAAAGATTTTGAACAATTTGTAAACACTTAAGTGTCTATTTCAATTGATTCAATTAGTTTATGTGAAAGATTTCAACTGATTTAGGCATTAAAAATGCTCCCTTTCAAGCATTAATATGAAAAATCTATCAAATATGCCAAAAATCGTCACTTTTCATATGGTTTAAAAAAATTATAAAGTGGCCGAATCCGTGTTCATCCTTAACCTTTATATATGTTATGTTATATCATCAAATACAACTTACATTTCAATATAATGAATGAACACAAATGCGGCCACTTTCATTAAAGACAGAAACTGTCTAAAATTTAACTAAAACGCTAAAATTGTGAAGATTTCAGTAATTTAGCATGACTTAATGATGCTAGTACCTGATATATGTGCATTGTATTGTCAAAAACAGCCCATATTTATGTAGCATGAGCATTCTACTTTCCAGTAAATAGCTAAAAGATTACATTTTCACAATTTTGTAAACTGCTATATTTTGGGGCCAAAAAGGGGTCTTACTGAACCTACTCCTTTATTTTAAAAATGAAACTACCTATATTCCAAGTTGGTAATGAACATAGAGAACAAATTTTATCAAATTTGGTGGTATAAGAACGGAAATGGCAAAAGGTAGACAAGATAAAAAACCATAAAAAATTTGGCCCAACTGTTCATGGTTCAACCTCTGCGGTTGTATCAGGCTGTGCTCAGCAAACATTTCATAATATGCAAGTATGTGTAGAAATTTTTTAAGACACAAACAATAAATCAAGGGAGTTTTATTTGTATGAAAATCATACCATTACATGAAAAAATTACTTTCCCATTGATTCAAGGTACTGTAAACCAACTTATTTTCGAGATCGATTTATTTCGCGACTTTCGCGAGGAGAAAAATAACACGAATATAAATCGTCGCGAATAAGTAAATCGTTATTAATCTACGTCAAGTAAATAAGAAAATCACGAATTTTAAAAGGCGCGAAATGGACTAGAATTGGTAAAACGTGAAATAAAGTATCCGCAAAAATAAGTTGGTTTACAGTATTCCTGATATTCTGTGATTGCAATTCAGGTAGAATGGACATCAACGCTAAATTAGCCATTACATGAAATGCTGTATACAAATTGTGCTATCAAAATTTTAAGTGTGTGTATTCGTTTTTGCTATACCTATAGCAAGTAGGGGGTGTAGGATGTTCTCGCTGTGTTGAAGACTCATTGGTGGCAGTGGGCTGTTTTCTGTCTTTTGACGGGGTTGTTGTCTCTTTAACACATTCCTCATTTCCATTACTATTCTGTCACAGTTTTCTCAATAATAAAGACATCCTAAAAATTTCTTGTTTACATTGTTCTTTCAGGCCAATATCAGAATAGGTATTTAAACCATACCTGGTAAGTTTTGATAATGTCCCGACAATTCCTCTTGATTTGTTCTGTTTCTTCCTTCGCTTCTTTCAATCGCAAATTTATTTTCTCTAAATTTGCTTTTGTTTCCTTAAAAAAAAAGTCAAATATCAATAACATTTGATCATTTCACTAACATATATATTTCAATAGGTAATGAATGGGTTATAATATCTATTGTGCAAATATTAACATTTGAGGAGAGACACACTTACATGTATGTGTATCATCTTACAAATATATTGATTAGCCGTATTTCCTACACTCTTTCATGTCATTCTAAAATGAAAATAAACAAAGTTATCTACCTTGAATTAAAAAAAATTTTAACCTCTTTGTTTATACTGATGAACTTCATTGTTTGTCTTATTTTCTTTTTTTTTTTTATTAAAATTGAATTTTGATCATGTTGATGCTAGTTTTATACTATCCACAACATCAATAGAATTGTGAAATATTATCACTGGAGAAAAAGAATTATATAACTCTTTAGAAAATTGCTTTAATTCCAAATTACCATTGAACCACTGAAAAGTAGGGTAACTCGATCCACACATATGTTTTTATTTAGCTTTATCTGCATTTTGCGCGCTGACGTCATAGAGCACAGATATAAAAAAAAAAAAAAAAAAAAAAAAAAAAAAAAAAAAAAAAAAAAAAAAAAATAAACAATGCAGTTCATATAAAAAAAAAATAAACAATGCAGTTGTATAAGCAAAGAGGTTAAAAACAAATTCAATTCAAGGTAGATAACTTTGTTTATTTTCATTTTAGAATGACATGAAAGAGTGTAGGAAATACGTTTTTATTGGCGTAGGAAGCCATATTGCCCAAAGAAAACCACTGACCTTCCATTGAAATGGAGTGCACTTGTAATCACTGGGTTTGAAATAACAAGCTCAGTGTTGACTGGCTAGTGATTACAGTAATAACTACTAAGACTAACTCAGCCACCTAGGCGCATGTAGGATTTCTTAAAGAATCATAAAGCTGTAAGGAAAATATAAATATCATTGCAACATTTTCAAATCAAAATTTAATTCATCTTTCAAACTTCTTTTTTTTTTGGTCCTTAGCTTACTTAATGTGTGATTCCATTGTTGAAGGCTGCAGTCACCTATGGACCTTGTTCTGAATATATTTTAGTGTTCTGCGTTGACGGGATTAGAATTATAACATTATTGCATGTTTCTTTATCTATACCAAAAACAAACCTTATAATCAAGCTTTAAATACTGTTTACAGTTGGATAATTGTTGGAATATACCATCTTCCCATTCTTTGACCAATACATTTACAATTTTCTTCAGGTCATCAATATCTTTGATGTTCAAACAACCCTTTGCGGGTATATGGTGAAATTTATACAGGCTGTCCTTATCCTTTTTCTGAAGCATGTTTTCTGGCTGCTGTATATCTATATTTTGTTAAATCTGGAATATAAGTACTCATTTCTTTAAAAGTAAAGTTATTTGCAAATACTGACAAAATCTGTCTCTGTGTTCCCCAATCAGATGATAAATCATAAGCTGTAGATTTTCAAGCGTTTTGTCAGATGATGTTGAAGGAGATAAATTCATGACTGAATGTAGAAGATGACTTCCTTGTCCTGGTGCAAGAACATTAACCACCTGTACAAATATCTGTTTGATCTTCATTGTATAGTCATATTGGGTGTGTTCGGATGATTATTCCAGTTGATTTTAAGTTGTTTCTTCACAGGGCTAAGACCACAGGATTGCAAAAAAATTATCAAGTGCTTTACGTTTCACTGAAATATCATAATGAGGGATATCTGAGTTGTCTATATGTTCACTGGTGTCAGTGTACTGGCTATTCGGTAACCACAAACTACCCTGAGAATCAGCATTTAACATCTGAAAAGATAAGAAATATTATGATAATCTAGATAAAATTGAGATTCAAACTATCTCTTGAGTCTTGAGGCTGCATAAATAAAATCATGAAGCTGAGTCAGTTTATATTTGATAACCAAAAGTAAGAGTCAGGACATAAGTGCCTCAACATGGTCAAATTTATCAGAAAGTAATCATTATTTGCAACACATGGACACACCATTCAAGCTCGATACAGCTCAGAATTTGAAGTGTGATTAAATATTTGACACAGCATAGGTTTCTGAGAGAGAATGAAATTGGTCCAAGAACTTAAAAAATTTATTTGGACATCTAAAGTTGAGAATGGAAATGTGGAATGTGTCAAAGAGACAACAACCCTGAAGGTCAGCGAGAAACTTCTGCACCCGGAGGTGTCCTTCAACTGGCCCCTAAACAAATATATATACTAGTTCAGTGATAATGGACGTCAAACTTAACTATAAATTATACACAAGAAACCTTAAATTAAAAATCATACAAGACTAACAAAGGCCAGGGGCTCCTAATAATGTGACGGGTTAAACATTTTTTTGAGATCTCAACCCTCCCCTATACCTCTAGTCAATGTAGAAAAAAATTAACGCATAACAATTTACCTATTTAGGTCCAATATCCAAAATCTTAATTTGTGGTTAGATACAGCATATCAAAAAAACCTTAAGAATTCAATTTGAAAACTGGGCCCATAATCAAAAGAAATCTAACTACAGGTTTAGATTTAGCATATAAAAGAACCCAAAGATTTCAATTTTTGTTAAAATCAAATTCAGTTTATTTAAGACCTTTGGACCTTAATGTAGACCAATTTGAAATTGGGATAAAAAAAAAATAATCTAAATACACAGTTAGATTAGGCATACATGTATCAAAGAACGATCCATACACTTACACACAAGTTTATAATTGTCTGGAAAATCGTATTAAAGAACCTTAGTGAGCACGCTCACATACCCAATGTCCCCACATTGTCATTGGAGAAATGAAATAAGTGTAAGAAAAAAAACAAGAATGTGTCCTAGTACACAGATGCCCCATCCACACTATCATTTTATATGTTCAGTGGACCGTGAGAATGGAGTAAAAACTCTAATTTGG
>NW_027267286.1:0-48224 GCF_963676685.1 Mytilus edulis | reverse complement strand
CCCTGCTAGAAAAAATGAAAAGGCGCAATTAGACATACACAAAGGTCTTAACAGAAAACATACCTGGGAATCCTCAATCTGCGTCGCGCCCTGCTAGAAAAAAAGAAAAGGCGCAATTAGACATACACAAAGGTCTTAACAGAAAACATACCTGGGAATCCTAAATCTGCGTCGCGCCCTGCTAGAAAAAAAGAAAAGGCGCAATTAGACATACACAAAGGTCTTAACAGAAAACATACCTGGGAATCCTCAATCTGCGTCGCGCCCTGCTAGAAAAAAGAAAAGGCGCAATTAGACATACACAAAGGTCTTAACAGAAAACATACCTGGGAATCCTCAATCTGCGTCGCGCCCTGCTAGAAAAAAAGAAAAGGCGCTATTAGACATACACAAAGGTCTTAACAGAAAACATACCTGGGAATCCTCAATCTGCGTCGCGCCCTGCTAGAAAAAAAGAAAAGGCGCAATTAGACATACACAAAGGTCTTAACAGAAAACATACCTGGGAATCCTCAATCTGCGTCGCGCCCTGCTAGAAAAAAAGAAAAGGCGCAATTAGACATACACAAAGGTCTTAACAGAAAACATACCTGGGAATCCTCAATCTGCGTCGCGCCCTGCTAAAAAAAATGAAAAGGCGCAATAGACATACACAAAGGTCTTAACAGAAACATACCTGGGAATCCTCAATCTGCGTCGCGCCCTGCTAGAAAAAAAGAAAAGGCGCAATTAGACATACACAAAGGTCTTAACAGAAAACATACCTGGGAATCCTCAATCTGCGTCGCGCCCTGCTAGAAAAAAAGAAAAGGCGCAATTAGACATACACAAAGGTCTTAACAGAAAACATACCTGGGAATCCTCAATCTGCGTCGCGCCCTGCAAAAAAAAGAAAAGGCCACACCTAAGGAAAAAAAAGAACATTAGACATACACAAAGGTCTTAACAGAAAACATACCTGGGAATCCTCAATCTGCGTCGCGCCCTGCTAGAAAAAAAGAAAAGGCGCAATTAGACATACACAAAGGTCTTAACAGAAAACATACCTGGGAATCCTCAATCTGCGTCGCGCCCTGCTAAAAAAAAAAGGCCACACGACCTAAAGGAAAAAAAAGAAACCATTAGACATACACAAAGGTCTTAACAGAAAACATACCTGGGAATCCTCAATCTGCGTCAACCTGCTAGAAAAAAAGAAAAGGCGCAATTAGACATACACAAAGGTCTTAACAGAAAACATACCTGGGAATCCTCAATCTGCGTCGCGCCTGCTAGAAAAAAAGAAAAGGCGCAATTAAACATACACAAAGGTCTTAACAGAAAACATACCTGGGAATCCTCAATCTGCGTCGCGCCCTGCAAAAAAAAAAAAGGGGCCACACGACCTAAAGGAAAAAAAAAGAAACCATTAGACATACACAAAGGTCTTAACAGAAAACATACCTGGGAATCCTCAATCTGCGTCGAGACCTGCTAGAAAAAAAGAAAAGGCGCAATTAGACATACACAAAGGTCTTAACAGAAAACATACCTGGGAATCCTCAATCTGCGTCGCGCCCTGTAGAAAAAAAAGAAAAGGCGCAATTAGACATACACAAAGGTCTTAACAGAAAACATACCTGGGAATCCTCAATCTGCGTCGCGCCCTGCTAGAAAAAAAGAAAAGGCGCAATTAGACATACACAAAGGTCTTAACAGAAAACATACCTGGGAATCCTCAATCTGCGTCGCGCCCTGCTAGAAAAAAAGAAAAGGCGCAATTAGACATACACAAAGGTCTTAACAGAAAACATACCTGGGAATCCTCAATCTGCGTCGCGCCCTGCAAAAAAAAGGCCACACGACCTAAAGGAAAAAAAAAGAAACCATTAGACATACACAAAGGTCTTAACAGAAAACATACCTGGGAATCCTCAATCTGCGTCGCGCCCTGCTAGAAAAAAAGAAAAGGCGCAATTAGACATACACAAAGGTCTTAACAGAAAACATACCTGGGAATCCTCAATCTGCGTCGCGCCCTGCTAGAAAAAAAGAAAAGGCGC
Source organism: Mytilus edulis (assembly GCF_963676685.1). NCBI lineage: Eukaryota > Metazoa > Mollusca > Bivalvia > Mytilida > Mytilidae > Mytilus > Mytilus edulis. The sequence goes on along the minus strand of NW_027267286.1, from coordinate 46,182 downwards.
AATTAGACATACACAAAGGTCTTAACAGAAAACATACCTGGGAATCCTCAATCTGCGTCGCGCCCTGCTAGAAAAAAAGAAAAGGCGCAATTAGACATACACAAAGGTCTTAACAGAAAACATACCTGGGAATCCTCAATCTGCGTCGCGCCCTGCTAGAAAAAAAGAAAAGGCGCAATTAGACATACACAAAGGTCTTAACAGAAAACATACCTGGGAATCCTCAATCTGCGTCGTGCCCTGCTAGAAAAAGCGAAAAGGCGCAATTAGACATACACAAAGGTCTTAACAGAAAACATACCTGGGAATCCTCAATCTGCGTCGCGCCCTGCTAGAAAAAAAGAAAAGGCGCAATTAGACATACACAAAGGTCTTAACAGAAAACATACCTGGGAATCCTCAATCTGCGTCGCGCCCTGCAAAAAAAAAAAAAAGGCCACACGACCTAAAGGAAAAAAAAAGAAACCATTAGACATACACAAAGGTCTTAACAGAAAACATACCTAGGAATCCTCAATCTGCGTCGCGCCCTGCTAGAAAAAAAGAAAAGGCGCAATTAGACATACACAAAGGTCTTAACAGAAAACATACCTGGGAATCCTCAATCTGCGTCGCGCCCTGCTAGAAAAAAAGAAAAGGCGCAATTAGACATACACAAAGGTCTTAACAGAAAACATACCTGGGAATCCTCAATCTGCGTCGCGCCCTGCTAGAAAAAAAGAAAAGGCGCAATTAGACATACACAAAGGTCTTAACAGAAAACATACCTGGGAATCCTCAATCTGCGTCGCGCCCTGCTAGAAAAAAGAAAGGCGCAATTAGACATACACAAAGGTCTTAACAGAAAACATACCTGGGAATCCTCAATCTGCGTCGCGCCCTGCTAGAAAAAAAAGAAAAGGCGCAATTAGACATACACAAAGGTCTTAACAGAAAACATACCTGGGAATCCTCAATCTGCATCGCGCCCTGCTAGAAAAAAAGAAAAGGCGCAATTAGACATACACAAAGGTCTTAACAGAAAACATACCTGGGAATCCTCAATCTGCGTCGCGCCCTGCAAAAAAAAAAAGGCCACACGACCTAAAGGAAAAAAAAAGAAACCATTAGACATACACAAAGGTCTTAACAGAAAACATACCTGGGAATCCTCAATCTGCGTCGCGCCCTGCTAGAAAAAAAGAAAAAGGCGCAATTAGACATACACAAAGGTCTTAACAGAAAACATACCTGGGAATCCTCAATCTGCGTCGCGCCCTGCTAGAAAAAAAGAAAAGGCGCAATTAGACATACACAAAGGTCTTAACAGAAAACATACCTGGGAATCCTCAATCTGCGTCGTGCCCTGCTAGAAAAAGCGAAAAGGCGCAATTAGACATACACAAAGGTCTTAACAGAAAACATACCTGGGAATCCTCAATCTGCGTCGCGCCCTGCTAGAAAAAAAGAAAAGGCGCAATTAGACATACACAAAGGTCTTAACAGAAAACATACCTGGGAATCCTCAATCTGCGTCGCGCCCTGCAAAAAAAAAAAAAGGCCACACGACCTAAAGGAAAAAAAAAGAAACCATTAGACATACACAAAGGTCTTAACAGAAAACATACCTGGGAATCCTCAATCTGCGTCGCGCCCTGCTAGAAAAAAAGAAAAGGCGCAATTAGACATACACAAAGGTCTTAACAGAAAACATACCTGGGAATCCTCAATCTGCGTCGCGCCCTGCTAGAAAAAAAGAAAAGGCGCAATTAGACATACACAAAGGTCTTAACAGAAAACATACCTGGGAATCCTCAATCTGCGTCGCGCCCTGCTAGAAAAAATGAAAAGGCGCAATTAGACATACACAAAGGTCTTAACAGAAAACATACCTGGGAATCCTCAATCTGCGTCGCGCCCTGCTAGAAAAAAAGAAAAGGCGCAATTAGACATACACAAAGGTCTTAACAGAAAACATACCTGGGAATCCTAAATCTGCGTCGCGCCCTGCTAGAAAAAAAGAAAAGGCGCAATTAGACATACACAAAGGTCTTAACAGAAAACATACCTGGGAATCCTCAATCTGCGTCGCGCCCTGCTAGAAAAAAAGAAAAGGCGCAATTAGACATACACAAAGGTCTTAACAGAAAACATACCTGGGAATCCTCAATCTGCGTCGCGCCCTGCTAGAAAAAAAGAAAAGGCGCAATTAGACATACACAAAGGTCTTAACAGAAAACATACCTGGGAATCCTCAATCTGCGTCGTGCCCTGCTAGAAAAAGCGAAAAGGCGCAATTAGACATACACAAAGGTCTTAACAGAAAACATACCTGGGAATCCTCAATCTGCGTCGCGCCCTGCTAGAAAAAAAGAAAAGGCGCAATTAGACATACACAAAGGTCTTAACAGAAAACATACCTGGGAATCCTCAATCTGCGTCGCGCCCTGCAAAAAAAAAAAAGGCCACACGACCTAAAGGAAAAAAAAAGAAACCATTAGACATACACAAAGGTCTTAACAGAAAACATACCTGGGAATCCTCAATCTGCGTCGCGCCCTGCTAGAAAAAAAGAAAAGGCGCAATTAGACATACACAAAGGTCTTAACAGAAAACATACCTGGGAATCCTCAATCTGCGTCGCGCCCTGCTAGAAAAAAAGAAAAGGCGCAATTAGACATACACAAAGGTCTTAACAGAAAACATACCTGGGAATCCTCAATCTGCGTCGCGCCCTGCTAGAAAAAATGAAAAGGCGCAATTAGACATACACAAAGGTCTTAACAGAAAACATACCTGGGAATCCTCAATCTGCGTCGCGCCCTGCTAGAAAAAAAGAAAAGGCGCAATTAGACATACACAAAGGTCTTAACAGAAAACATACCTGGGAATCCTCAATCTGCGTCGCGCCCTGCTAGAAAAAATGAAAAGGCGCAATTAGACATACACAAAGGTCTTAACAGAAAACATACCTGGGAATCCTCAATCTGCGTCGCGCCCTGCTAGAAAAAAAGAAAAGGCGCAATTAGACATACACAAAGGTCTTAACAGAAAACATACCTGGGAATCCTAAATCTGCGTCGCGCCCTGCTAGAAAAAAAGAAAAGGCGCAATTAGACATACACAAAGGTCTTAACAGAAAACATACCTGGGAATCCTCAATCTGCATCGCGCCCTGCTAGAAAAAAAGAAAAGGCGCAATTAGACATACACAAAGGTCTTAACAGAAAACATACCTGGGAATCCTCAATCTGCGTCGCGCCCTGCTAGAAAAAAAGAAAAGGCGCAATTAGACATACACAAAGGTCTTAACAGAAAACATACCTGGGAATCCTCAATCTGCGTCGTGCCCTGCTAGAAAAAGCGAAAAGGCGCAATTAGACATACACAAAGGTCTTAACAGAAAACATACCTGGGAATCCTCAATCTGCGTCGCGCCCTGCTAGAAAAAAAGAAAAGGCGCAATTAGACATACACAAAGGTCTTAACAGAAAACATACCTGGGAATCCTCAATCTGCGTCGCGCCCTGCAAAAAAAAAAAAGGCCACACGACCTAAAGGAAAAAAAAAGAAACCATTAGACATACACAAAGGTCCTAACAGAAAACATACCTGGGAATCCTCAATCTGCGTCGCGCCCTGCTAGAAAAAAAGAAAAGGCGCAATTAGACATACACAAAGGTCTTAACAGAAAACATACCTGGGAATCCTCAATCTGCGTCGCGCCCTGCTAGAAAAAAAGAAAAGGCGCAATTAGACATACACAAAGGTCTTAACAGAAAACATACCTGGGAATCCTCAATCTGCGTCGCGCCCTGCTAGAAAAAAAGAAAAGGCGCAATTAGACATACACAAAGGTCTTAACAGAAAACATACCTGGGAATCCTCAATCTGCGTCGCGCCCTGCTAGAAAAAAAGAAAAGGCGCAATTAGACATACACAATGGTCTTAACAGAAAACATACCTGGGAATCCTCAATCTGCGTCGCGCCCTGCTAGAAAAAAAATAAAAGGCGCAATTAGACATACACAAAGGTCTTAACAGAAAACATACCTGGGAATCCTCAATCTGCATCGCGCCCTGCTAGAAAAAAAGAAAAGGCGCAATTAGACATACACAAAGGTCTTAACAGAAAACATACCTGGGAATCCTCAATCTGCGTCGCGCCCTGCAAAAAAAAAAAGGCCACACGACCTAAAGGAAAAAAAAAGAAACCATTAGACATACACAAAGGTCTTAACAGAAAACATACCTGGGAATCCTCAATCTGCGTCGCGCCCTGCTAGAAAAAAAGAAAAGGCGCAATTAGACATACACAAAGGTCTTAACAGAAAACATACCTGGGAATCCTCAATCTGCGTCGCGCCCTGCTAGAAAAAAAGAAAAGGCGCAATTAGACATACACAAAGGTCTTAACAGAAAACATACCTGGGAATCCTCAATCTGCGTCGCGCCCTGCTAGAAAAAAAGAAAAGGCGCAATTAGACATACACAAAGGTCTTAACAGAAAACATACCTGGGAATCCTCAATCTGCGTCGCGCCCTGCTAGAAAAAAAATAAAAGGCGCAATTAGACATACACAAAGGTCTTAACAGAAAACATACTGGGAATCCTCAATCTGCATCGCGCCCTGCTAGAAAAAAAGAAAAGGCGCAATTAGACATACACAAAGGTCTTAACAGAAAACATACCTGGGAATCCTCAATCTGCGTCGCGCCCTGCAAAAAAAAAAAGGCCACACGACCTAAAGGAAAAAAAAAGAAACCATTAGACATACACAAAGGTCTTAACAGAAAACATACCTGGGAATCCTCAATCTGCGTCGCGCCCTGCTAGAAAAAAAGAAAAGGCGCAATTAGACATACACAAAGGTCTTAACAGAAAACATACCTGGGAATCCTCAATCTGCGTCGCGCCCTGCTAGAAAAAATGAAAAGGCGCAATTAGACATACACAAAGGTCTTAACAGAAAACATACCTGGGAATCCTCAATCTGCGTCGCGCCCTGCTAGAAAAAAAGAAAAGGCGCAATTAGACATACACAAAGGTCTTAACAGAAAACATACCTGGGAATCCTCAATCTGCGTCGCGCCCTGCTAGAAAAAAAGAAAAGGCGCAATTAGACATACACAAAGGTCTTAACAGAAAACATACCTGGGAATCCTCAATCTGCGTCGTGCCCTGCTAGAAAAAGCGAAAAGGCGCAATTAGACATACACAAAGGTCTTAACAGAAAACATACCTGGGAATCCTCAATCTGCGTCGCGCCCTGCTAGAAAAAAAGAAAAGGCGCAATTAGACATACACAAAGGTCTTAACAGAAAACATACCTGGGAATCCTAAATCTGCGTCGCGCCCTGCTAGAAAAAAAGAAAAGGCGCAATTAGACATACACAAAGGTCTTAACAGAAAACATACCTGGGAATCCTCAATCTGCGTCGCGCCCTCCTAGAAAAAAAGAAAAGGCGCAATTAGACATACACAAAGGTCTTAACAGACAACATACCTGGGAATCCTCAATCTGCGTCGCGCCCTGCTAGAAAAAAAGAAAAGGCGCAATTAGACATACACAAAGGTATTGACAGAAAACATACCTGGGAATCCTCAATCTGCGTCGCGCCCTGCTAGAAAAAAAAGAAAAGGCGCTATTAGACATACACAAAGGTCTTAACAGAAAACATACCTGGGAATCCTCAATCTGCGTCGCGCCCTGCTAGAAAAAAAGAAAACGCGCAATTAGACATACACAAAGGTCTTAACAGAAAACATACCTGGGAATCCTAAATCTGCGTCGCGCCCTGCTAGAAAAAAAGAAAAGGCGCAATTAGACATACACAAAGGTCTTAACAGAAAACATACCTGGGAATCCTCAATCTGCGTCGCGCCCTGCTAGAAAAAAAGAAAAGGCGCAATTAGACATACACAAAGGTCTTAACAGAAAACATACCTGGGAATCCTAAATCTGCGTCGCGCCCTGCTAGAAAAAAAGAAAAGGCGCAATTAGACATACACAAAGGTCTTAACAGAAAACATACCTGGGAATCCTCAATCTGCGTCGCGCCCTGCTAGAAAAAAAGAAAAGGCGCAATTAGACATACACAAAGGTCTTAACAGAAAACATACCTGGGAATCCTCAATCTGCGTCGCGCCCTGCTAGAAAAAAAGAAAAGGCGCAATTAGACATACACAAAGGTCTTAACAGAAAACATACCTGGGAATCCTCAATCTGCGTCGCGCCCTGCAAAAAAAAAAAGGCCACACGACCTAAAGGAAAAAAAAAGAAACCATTAGACATACACAAAGGTCTTAACAGAAAACATACCTGGGAATCCTCAATCTGCGTCGCGCCCTGCTAGAAAAAAAGAAAAGGCGCAATTAGACATACACAAAGGTCTTAACAGAAAACATACCTGGGAATCCTCAATCTGCGTCGCGCCCTGCTAGAAAAAATGAAAAGGCGCAATTAGACATACACAAAGGTCTTAACAGAAAACATACCTGGGAATCCTCAATCTGCGTCGCGCCCTGCTAGAAAAAAAGAAAAGGCGCAATTAGACATACACAAAGGTCTTAACAGAAAACATACCTGGGAATCCTCAATCTGCGTCGCGCCCTGCTAGAAAAAAAGAAAAGGCGCAATTAGACATACACAAAGGTCTTAACAGAAAACATACCTGGGAATCCTCAATCTGCGTCGTGCCCTGCTAGAAAAAGCGAAAAGGCGCAATTAGACATACACAAAGGTCTTAACAGAAAACATACCTGGGAATCCTCAATCTGCGTCGCGCCCTGCTAGAAAAAAAGAAAAGGCGCAATTAGACATACACAAAGGTCTTAACAGAAAACATACCTGGGAATCCTAAATCTGCGTCGCGCCCTGCTAGAAAAAAAGAAAAGGCGCAATTAGACATACACAAAGGTCTTAACAGAAAACATACCTGGGAATCCTCAATCTGCGTCGCGCCCTCCTAGAAAAAAAGAAAAGGCGCAATTAGACATACACAAAGGTCTTAACAGACAACATACCTGGGAATCCTCAATCTGCGTCGCGCCCTGCTAGAAAAAAAGAAAAGGCGCAATTAGACATACACAAAGGTATTGACAGAAAACATACCTGGGAATCCTCAATCTGCGTCGCGCCCTGCTAGAAAAAAAAGAAAAGGCGCTATTAGACATACACAAAGGTCTTAACAGAAAACATACCTGGGAATCCTCAATCTGCGTCGCGCCCTGCTAGAAAAAAAGAAAAGGCGCAATTAGACATACACAAAGGTCTTAACAGAAAACATACCTGGGAATCCTAAATCTGCGTCGCGCCCTGCTAGAAAAAAAGAAAAGGCGCAATTAGACATACACAAAGGTCTTAACAGAAAACATACCTGGGAATCCTCAATCTGCGTCGCGCCCTGCTAGAAAAAAAGAAAAGGCGCAATTAGACATACACAAAGGTCTTAACAGAAAACATACCTGGGAATCCTAAATCTGCGTCGCGCCCTGCTAGAAAAAAAGAAAAGGCGCAATTAGACATACACAAAGGTCTTAACAGAAAACATACCTGGGAATCCTCAATCTGCGTCGCGCCCTGCTAGAAAAAAAGAAAAGGCGCAATTAGACATACACAAAGGTCTTAACAGAAAACATACCTGGGAATCCTCAATCTGCGTCGCGCCCTGCTAGAAAAAAAGAAAAGGCGCAATTAGACATACACAAAGGTCTTAACAGAAAACATACCTGGGAATCCTCAATCTGCGTCGCGCCCTGCAAAAAAAAAAAGGCCACACGACCTAAAGGAAAAAAAAAGAAACCATTAGACATACACAAAGGTCTTAACAGAAAACATACCTGGGAATCCTCAATCTGCGTCGCGCCATGCTAGAAAAAAAGAAAAGGCGCAATTAGACATACACAAAGGTCTTAACAGAAAACATACCTGGGAATCCTCAATCTGCGTCGCGCCCTGCTAGAAAAAAAGAAAAGGCGCAATTAGACATACACAAAGGTCTTGACAGAAAACATACCTGGGAATCCTCAATCTGCGTCGCGCCCTCCTAGAAAAAAAGAAAAGGCGCAATTAGACATACACAAAGGTCTTAACAGAAAACATACCTGGGAATCCTCAATCTGCGTCGCGCCCTGCTAGAAAAAAAGAAAAGGCGCAATTAGACATACACAAAGGTCTTAACAGAAAACATACCTGGGAATCCTAAATCTGCGTCGCGCCCTGCTTGAAAAAAAGAAAAGGCGCAATTAGACATACACAAAGGTCTTAACAGAAAACATACCTGGGAATCCTCAATCTGCGTCGCGCCCTGCTAGAAAAAAAGAAAAGGCGCAATTAGACATACACAAAGGTCTTAACAGAAAACATACCTGGGAATCCTCAATCTGCGTCGCGCCCTGCAAAAAAAAAAAGGCCACACGACCTAAAGGAAAAAAAAAGAAACCATTAGACATACACAAAGGTCTTAACACAAAACATACCTGGGAATCCTCAATCTGCTTCGCGCCCTGCTAGAAAAAAAGAAAAGGCGCAATTAGACATACACAAAGGTCTTAACAGAAAACATACCTGGGAATCCTCAATCTGCGTCGCGCCCTGCTAGAAAAAAAGAAAAGGCGCAATTAGACATACACAAAGGTCTTAACAGAAAACATACCTGGGAATCCTCAATCTGCTTCGCGCCCTGCTAGAAAAAAAGAAAAGGCGCAATTAGACATACACAAAGGTCTTAACAGAAAACATACCTGGGAATCCTCAATCTGCGTCGCGCCCTGCTAGAAAAAAAGAAAAGGCGCAATTAGACATACACAAAGGTCTTAACAGAAAACATACCTGGGAATCCTCAATCTGCGTCGCGCCCTGCTAGAAAAAAAAGAAAAGGCGCAATTAGACATACACAAAGGTCTTAACAGAAAACATACCTGGGAATCCTCAATCTGCGTCGCGCCCTGCAAAAAAAAAAAGGCCACACGACCTAAAGGAAAAAAAAAGAAACCATTAGACATACACAAAGGTCTTAACAGAAAACATACCTGGGAATCCTCAATCTGCGTCGCGCCCTGCTAGAAAAAAAGAAAAGGCGCAATTAGACATACACAAAGGTCTTAACAGAAAACATACCTGGGAATCCTCAATCTGCGTCGCGCCCTGCTAGAAAAAAAGAAAAGGCGCAATTAGACATACACAAAGGTCTTAACAGAAAACATACCTGGGAATCCTCAATCTGCGTCGCGCCCTGCTAGAAAAAAAGAAAAGGCGCAATTAGACATACACAAAGGTCTTAACAGAAAACATACCTGGGAATCCTCAATCTGCGTCGCGCCCTGCTAGAAAAAATGAAAAGGCGCAATTAGACATACACAAAGGTCTTAACAGAAAACATACCTGGGAATCCTCAATCTGCGTCGCGCCCTGCTAGAAAAAAAGAAAAGGCGCAATTAGACATACACAAAGGTCTTAACAGAAAACATACCTGGGAATCCTCAATCTGCGTCGCGCCCTGCTAGAAAAAAAGAAAAGGCGCAATTAGACATACACAAAGGTCTTAACAGAAAACATACCTGGGAATCCTCAATCTGCGTCGCGCCCTGCTAGAAAAAAAGAAAAGGCGCAATTAGACATACACAAAGGTCTTAACAGAAAACATACCTGGGAATCCTCAATCTGCGTCGCGCCCTGCTAGAAAAAAAGAAAAGGCGCAATTAGACATACACAAAGGTCTTAACAGAAAACATACCTGGGAATCCTCAATCTGCGTCGCGCCCTGCTAGAAAAAAAGAAAAGGCGCAATTAGACATACACAAAGGTCTTAACAGAAAACATACCTGGGAATCCTCAATCTGCGTCGCGCCCTGCTAGAAAAAAAGAAAAGGCGCAATTAGACATACACAAAGGTCTTAACAGAAAACATACCTGGGAATCCTCAATCTGCGTCGCGCCCTGCTAGAAAAAAAGAAAAGGCGCAATTAGACATACACAAAGGTCTTAACAGAAAACATACCTGGGAATCCTCAATCTGCGTCGCGCCCTGCTAGAAAAAAAGAAAAGGCGCAATTAGACATACACAAAGGTCTTAACAGAAAACATACCTGGGAATCCTCAATCTGCGTCGCGCCCTGCTAGAAAAAAAGAAAAGGCCACACGACCTAAAGGAAAAAAAAAGAAACCATTAGACATACACAAAGGTCTTAACAGAAAACATACCTGGGAATCCTCAATCTGCGTCGCGCCATGCTAGAAAAAAAGAAAAGGCGCAATTAGACATACACAAAGGTCTTAACAGAAAACATACCTGGGAATCCTCAATCTGCGTCGCGCCCTGCTAGAAAAAAAGAAAAGGCGCAATTAGACATACACAAAGGTCTTGACAGAAAACATACCTGGGAATCCTCAATCTGCGTCGCGCCCTCCTAGAAAAAAAGAAAAGGCGCAATTAGACATACACAAAGGTCTTAACAGAAAACATACCTGGGAATCCTCAATCTGCGTCGCGCCCTGCTAGAAAAAAAGAAAAGGCGCAATTAGACATACACAAAGGTCTTAACAGAAAACATACCTGGGAATCCTCAATCTGCGTCGCGCCCTGCTAGAAAAAAAGAAAAGGCGCAATTAGACATACACAATGGTCTTAACAGAAAACATACCTGGGAATCCTCAATCTGCGTCGCGCCCTGCTAGAAAAAAAATAAAAGGCGCAATTAGACATACACAAAGGTCTTAACAGAAAACATACCTGGGAATCCTCAATCTGCATCGCGCCCTGCTAGAAAAAAAGAAAAGGCGCAATTAGACATACACAAAGGTCTTAACAGAAAACATACCTGGGAATCCTCAATCTGCGTCGCGCCCTGCAAAAAAAAAAAGGCCACACGACCTAAAGGAAAAAAAAAGAAACCATTAGACATACACAAAGGTCTTAACAGAAAACATACCTGGGAATCCTCAATCTGCGTCGCGCCCTGCTAGAAAAAAAGAAAAGGCGCAATTAGACATACACAAAGGTCTTAACAGAAAACATACCTGGGAATCCTCAATCTGCGTCGCGCCCTGCTAGAAAAAAAGAAAAGGCGCAATTAGACATACACAAAGGTCTTAACAGAAAACATACCTGGGAATCCTCAATCTGCGTCGCGCCCTGCTAGAAAAAAAGAAAAGGCGCAATTAGACATACACAAAGGTCTTAACAGAAAACATACCTGGGAATCCTCAATCTGCGTCGCGCCCTGCTAGAAAAAAAATAAAAGGCGCAATTAGACATACACAAAGGTCTTAACAGAAAACATACTGGGAATCCTCAATCTGCATCGCGCCCTGCTAGAAAAAAAGAAAAGGCGCAATTAGACATACACAAAGGTCTTAACAGAAAACATACCTGGGAATCCTCAATCTGCGTCGCGCCCTGCAAAAAAAAAAAGGCCACACGACCTAAAGGAAAAAAAAAGAAACCATTAGACATACACAAAGGTCTTAACAGAAAACATACCTGGGAATCCTCAATCTGCGTCGCGCCCTGCTAGAAAAAAAGAAAAGGCGCAATTAGACATACACAAAGGTCTTAACAGAAAACATACCTGGGAATCCTCAATCTGCGTCGCGCCCTGCTAGAAAAAATGAAAAGGCGCAATTAGACATACACAAAGGTCTTAACAGAAAACATACCTGGGAATCCTCAATCTGCGTCGCGCCCTGCTAGAAAAAAAGAAAAGGCGCAATTAGACATACACAAAGGTCTTAACAGAAAACATACCTGGGAATCCTCAATCTGCGTCGCGCCCTGCTAGAAAAAAAGAAAAGGCGCAATTAGACATACACAAAGGTCTTAACAGAAAACATACCTGGGAATCCTCAATCTGCGTCGTGCCCTGCTAGAAAAAGCGAAAAGGCGCAATTAGACATACACAAAGGTCTTAACAGAAAACATACCTGGGAATCCTCAATCTGCGTCGCGCCCTGCTAGAAAAAAAGAAAAGGCGCAATTAGACATACACAAAGGTCTTAACAGAAAACATACCTGGGAATCCTAAATCTGCGTCGCGCCCTGCTAGAAAAAAAGAAAAGGCGCAATTAGACATACACAAAGGTCTTAACAGAAAACATACCTGGGAATCCTCAATCTGCGTCGCGCCCTCCTAGAAAAAAAGAAAAGGCGCAATTAGACATACACAAAGGTCTTAACAGACAACATACCTGGGAATCCTCAATCTGCGTCGCGCCCTGCTAGAAAAAAAGAAAAGGCGCAATTAGACATACACAAAGGTATTGACAGAAAACATACCTGGGAATCCTCAATCTGCGTCGCGCCCTGCTAGAAAAAAAAGAAAAGGCGCTATTAGACATACACAAAGGTCTTAACAGAAAACATACCTGGGAATCCTCAATCTGCGTCGCGCCCTGCTAGAAAAAAAGAAAACGCGCAATTAGACATACACAAAGGTCTTAACAGAAAACATACCTGGGAATCCTAAATCTGCGTCGCGCCCTGCTAGAAAAAAAGAAAAGGCGCAATTAGACATACACAAAGGTCTTAACAGAAAACATACCTGGGAATCCTCAATCTGCGTCGCGCCCTGCTAGAAAAAAAGAAAAGGCGCAATTAGACATACACAAAGGTCTTAACAGAAAACATACCTGGGAATCCTAAATCTGCGTCGCGCCCTGCTAGAAAAAAAGAAAAGGCGCAATTAGACATACACAAAGGTCTTAACAGAAAACATACCTGGGAATCCTCAATCTGCGTCGCGCCCTGCTAGAAAAAAAGAAAAGGCGCAATTAGACATACACAAAGGTCTTAACAGAAAACATACCTGGGAATCCTCAATCTGCGTCGCGCCCTGCTAGAAAAAAAGAAAAGGCGCAATTAGACATACACAAAGGTCTTAACAGAAAACATACCTGGGAATCCTCAATCTGCGTCGCGCCCTGCAAAAAAAAAAAGGCCACACGACCTAAAGGAAAAAAAAAGAAACCATTAGACATACACAAAGGTCTTAACAGAAAACATACCTGGGAATCCTCAATCTGCGTCGCGCCCTGCTAGAAAAAAAGAAAAGGCGCAATTAGACATACACAAAGGTCTTAACAGAAAACATACCTGGGAATCCTCAATCTGCGTCGCGCCCTGCTAGAAAAAATGAAAAGGTGCAATTAGACATACACAAAGGTCTTAACAGAAAACATACCTGGGAATCCTCAATCTGCGTCGCGCCCTGCTAGAAAAAAAGAAAAGGCGCAATTAGACATACACAAAGGTCTTAACAGAAAACATACCTGGGAATCCTCAATCTGCGTCGCGCCCTGCTAGAAAAAAAGAAAAGGTGCAATTAGACATACACAAAGGTCTTAACAGAAAACATACCTGGGAATCCTCAATCTGCGTCGTGCCCTGCTAGAAAAAGCGAAAAGGCGCAATTAGACATACACAAAGGTCTTAACAGAAAACATACCTGGGAATCCTCAATCTGCGTCGCGCCCTGCTAGAAAAAAAGAAAAGGCGCAATTAGACATACACAAAGGTCTTAACAGAAAACATACCTGGGAATCCTAAATCTGCGTCGCGCCCTGCTAGAAAAAAAGAAAAGGCGCAATTAGACATACACAAAGGTCTTAACAGAAAACATACCTGGGAATCCTCAATCTGCGTCGCGCCCTCCTAGAAAAAAAGAAAAGGCGCAATTAGACATACACAAAGGTCTTAACAGACAACATACCTGGGAATCCTCAATCTGCGTCGCGCCCTGCTAGAAAAAAAGAAAAGGCGCAATTAGACATACACAAAGGTATTGACAGAAAACATACCTGGGAATCCTCAATCTGCGTCGCGCCCTGCTAGAAAAAAAAGAAAAGGCGCTATTAGACATACACAAAGGTCTTAACAGAAAACATACCTGGGAATCCTCAATCTGCGTCGCGCCCTGCTAGAAAAAAAGAAAAGGCGCAATTAGACATACACAAAGGTCTTAACAGAAAACATACCTGGGAATCCTAAATCTGCGTCGCGCCCTGCTAGAAAAAAAGAAAAGGCGCAATTAGACATACACAAAGGTCTTAACAGAAAACATACCTGGGAATCCTCAATCTGCGTCGCGCCCTGCTAGAAAAAAAGAAAAGGCGCAATTAGACATACACAAAGGTCTTAACAGAAAACATACCTGGGAATCCTAAATCTGCGTCGCGCCCTGCTAGAAAAAAAGAAAAGGCGCAATTAGACATACACAAAGGTCTTAACAGAAAACATACCTGGGAATCCTCAATCTGCGTCGCGCCCTGCTAGAAAAAAAGAAAAGGCGCAATTAGACATACACAAAGGTCTTAACAGAAAACATACCTGGGAATCCTCAATCTGCGTCGCGCCCTGCTAGAAAAAAAGAAAAGGCGCAATTAGACATACACAAAGGTCTTAACAGAAAACATACCTGGGAATCCTCAATCTGCGTCGCGCCCTGCAAAAAAAAAAAGGCCACACGACCTAAAGGAAAAAAAAAGAAACCATTAGACATACACAAAGGTCTTAACAGAAAACATACCTGGGAATCCTCAATCTGCGTCGCGCCATGCTAGAAAAAAAGAAAAGGCGCAATTAGACATACACAAAGGTCTTAACAGAAAACATACCTGGGAATCCTCAATCTGCGTCGCGCCCTGCTAGAAAAAAAGAAAAGGCGCAATTAGACATACACAAAGGTCTTGACAGAAAACATACCTGGGAATCCTCAATCTGCGTCGCGCCCTCCTAGAAAAAAAGAAAAGGCGCAATTAGACATACACAAAGGTCTTAACAGAAAACATACCTGGGAATCCTCAATCTGCGTCGCGCCCTGCTAGAAAAAAAGAAAAGGCGCAATTAGACATACACAAAGGTCTTAACAGAAAACATACCTGGGAATCCTAAATCTGCGTCGCGCCCTGCTTGAAAAAAAGAAAAGGCGCAATTAGACATACACAAAGGTCTTAACAGAAAACATACCTGGGAATCCTCAATCTGCGTCGCGCCCTGCTAGAAAAAAAGAAAAGGCGCAATTAGACATACACAAAGGTCTTAACAGAAAACATACCTGGGAATCCTCAATCTGCGTCGCGCCCTGCAAAAAAAAAAAGGCCACACGACCTAAAGGAAAAAAAAAGAAACCATTAGACATACACAAAGGTCTTAACACAAAACATACCTGGGAATCCTCAATCTGCTTCGCGCCCTGCTAGAAAAAAAGAAAAGGCGCAATTAGACATACACAAAGGTCTTAACAGAAAACATACCTGGGAATCCTCAATCTGCGTCGCGCCCTGCTAGAAAAAAAGAAAAGGCGCAATTAGACATACACAAAGGTCTTAACAGAAAACATACCTGGGAATCCTCAATCTGCTTCGCGCCCTGCTAGAAAAAAAGAAAAGGCGCAATTAGACATACACAAAGGTCTTAACAGAAAACATACCTGGGAATCCTCAATCTGCGTCGCGCCCTGCTAGAAAAAAAGAAAAGGCGCAATTAGACATACACAAAGGTCTTAACAGAAAACATACCTGGGAATCCTCAATCTGCGTCGCGCCCTGCTAGAAAAAAAAGAAAAGGCGCAATTAGACATACACAAAGGTCTTAACAGAAAACATACCTGGGAATCCTCAATCTGCGTCGCGCCCTGCAAAAAAAAAAAGGCCACACGACCTAAAGGAAAAAAAAGAAACCATTAGACATACACAAAGGTCTTAACAGAAAACATACCTGGGAATCCTCAATCTGCGTCGCGCCCTGCTAGAAAAAAAGAAAAGGCGCAATTAGACATACACAAAGGTCTTAACAGAAAACATACCTGGGAATCCTCAATCTGCGTCGCGCCCTGCTAGAAAAAAAGAAAAGGCGCAATTAGACATACACAAAGGTCTTAACAGAAAACATACCTGGGAATCCTCAATCTGCGTCGCGCCCTGCTAGAAAAAAAGAAAAGGCGCAATTAGACATACACAAAGGTCTTAACAGAAAACATACCTGGGAATCCTCAATCTGCGTCGCGCCCTGCTAGAAAAAATGAAAAGGCGCAATTAGACATACACAAAGGTCTTAACAGAAAACATACCTGGGAATCCTCAATCTGCGTCGCGCCCTGCTAGAAAAAAAGAAAAGGCGCAATTAGACATACACAAAGGTCTTAACAGAAAACATACCTGGGAATCCTCAATCTGCGTCGCGCCCTGCTAGAAAAAAAGAAAAGGCGCAATTAGACATACACAAAGGTCTTAACAGAAAACATACCTGGGAATCCTCAATCTGCGTCGCGCCCTGCTAGAAAAAAAGAAAAGGCGCAATTAGACATACACAAAGGTCTTAACAGAAAACATACCTGGGAATCCTCAATCTGCGTCGCGCCCTGCTAGAAAAAAAGAAAAGGCGCAATTAGACATACACAAAGGTCTTAACAGAAAACATACCTGGGAATCCTCAATCTGCGTCGCGCCCTGCTAGAAAAAAAGAAAAGGCGCAATTAGACATACACAAAGGTCTTAACAGAAAACATACCTGGGAATCCTCAATCTGCGTCGCGCCCTGCAAAAAAAAAAAGGCCACACGACCTAAAGGAAAAAAAAAGAAACCATTAGACATACACAAAGGTCTTAACAGAAAACATACCTGGGAATCCTCAATCTGCGTCGCGCCATGCTAGAAAAAAAGAAAAGGCGCAATTAGACATACACAAAGGTCTTAACAGAAAACATACCTGGGAATCCTCAATCTGCGTCGCGCCCTGCTAGAAAAAAAGAAAAGGCGCAATTAGACATACACAAAGGTCTTGACAGAAAACATACCTGGGAATCCTCAATCTGCGTCGCGCCCTCCTAGAAAAAAAGAAAAGGCGCAATTAGACATACACAAAGGTCTTAACAGAAAACATACCTGGGAATCCTCAATCTGCGTCGCGCCCTGCTAGAAAAAAAGAAAAGGCGCAATTAGACATACACAAAGGTCTTAACAGAAAACATACCTGGGAATCCTAAATCTGCGTCGCGCCCTGCTTGAAAAAAAGAAAAGGCGCAATTAGACATACACAAAGGTCTTAACAGAAAACATACCTGGGAATCCTCAATCTGCGTCGCGCCCTGCTAGAAAAAAAGAAAAGGCGCAATTAGACATACACAAAGGTCTTAACAGAAAACATACCTGGGAATCCTCAATCTGCGTCGCGCCCTGCAAAAAAAAAAAGGCCACACGACCTAAAGGAAAAAAAAAGAAACCATTAGACATACACAAAGGTCTTAACACAAAACATACCTGGGAATCCTCAATCTGCTTCGCGCCCTGCTAGAAAAAAAGAAAAGGCGCAATTAGACATACACAAAGGTCTTAACAGAAAACATACCTGGGAATCCTCAATCTGCGTCGCGCCCTGCTAGAAAAAAAGAAAAGGCGCAATTAGACATACACAAAGGTCTTAACAGAAAACATACCTGGGAATCCTCAATCTGCTTCGCGCCCTGCTAGAAAAAAAGAAAAGGCGCAATTAGACATACACAAAGGTCTTAACAGAAAACATACCTGGGAATCCTCAATCTGCGTCGCGCCCTGCTAGAAAAAAAGAAAAGGCGCAATTAGACATACACAAAGGTCTTAACAGAAAACATACCTGGGAATCCTCAATCTGCGTCGCGCCCTGCTAGAAAAAAAAGAAAAGGCGCAATTAGACATACACAAAGGTCTTAACAGAAAACATACCTGGGAATCCTCAATCTGCGTCGCGCCCTGCAAAAAAAAAAAGGCCACACGACCTAAAGGAAAAAAAAAGAAACCATTAGACATACACAAAGGTCTTAACAGAAAACATACCTGGGAATCCTCAATCTGCGTCGCGCCCTGCTAGAAAAAAAGAAAAGGCGCAATTAGACATACACAAAGGTCTTAACAGAAAACATACCTGGGAATCCTCAATCTGCGTCGCGCCCTGCTAGAAAAAAAGAAAAGGCGCAATTAGACATACACAAAGGTCTTAACAGAAAACATACCTGGGAATCCTCAATCTGCGTCGCGCCCTGCTAGAAAAAAAGAAAAGGCGCAATTAGACATACACAAAGGTCTTAACAGAAAACATACCTGGGAATCCTCAATCTGCGTCGCGCCCTGCTAGAAAAAATGAAAAGGCGCAATTAGACATACACAAAGGTCTTAACAGAAAACATACCTGGGAATCCTCAATCTGCGTCGCGCCCTGCTAGAAAAAAAGAAAAGGCGCAATTAGACATACACAAAGGTCTTAACAGAAAACATACCTGGGAATCCTCAATCTGCGTCGCGCCCTGCAAAAAAAAAAAGGCCACACGACCTAAAGGAAAAAAAAAGAAACCATTAGACATACACAAAGGTCTTAACAGAAAACATACCTGGGAATCCTCAATCTGCGTCGCGCCCTGCTAGAAAAAAAGAAAAGGCGCAATTAGACATACACAAAGGTCTTAACAGAAAACATACCTGGGAATCCTCAATCTGCGTCGCGCCCTGCTAGAAAAAAAGAAAAGGCGCAATTAGACATACACAAAGGTCTTAACAGAAAACATACCTGGGAATCCTCAATCTGCGTCGCGCCCTGCTAGAAAAAAAGAAAAGGCGCAATTAGACATACACAAAGGTCTTAACAGAAAACATACCTGGGAATCCTCAATCTGCGTCGCGCCCTGCTAGAAAAAAAGAAAAGGCGCAATTAGACATACACAAAGGTCTTAACAGAAAACATACCTGGGAATCCTCAATCTGCGTCGCGCCCTGCTAGAAAAAAAGAAAAGGCGCAATTAGACATACACAAAGGTCTTAACAGAAAACATACCTGGGAATCCTCAATCTGCGTCGCGCCCTGCTAGAAAAAAAGAAAAGGCGCAATTAGACATACACAAAGGTCTTAACAGAAAACATACCTGGGAATCCTCAATCTGCGTCGCGCCCTGCAAAAAAAAAAAGGCCACACGACCTAAAGGAAAAAAAAAGAAACCATTAGACATACACAAAGGTCTTAACAGAAAACATACCTGGGAATCCTCAATCTGCGTCGCACCCTGCTAGAAAAAAAGAAAAGGCGCAATTAGACATACACAAAGGTCTTAACAGAAAACATACCTGGGAATCCTCAATCTGCGTCGCGCCCTGCTAGAAAAAAAGAAAAGGCGCAATTAGACATACACAAAGGTCTTAACAGAAAACATACCTGGGAATCCTCAATCTGCGTCGCGCCCTGCTAGAAAAAAAGAAAAGGCGCAATTAGACATACACAAAGGTCTTAACAGAAAACATACCTGGGAATCCTCAATCTGCGTCGCGCCCTGCTAGAAAAAAAGAAAAGGCGCAATTAGACATACACAAAGGTCTTAACAGAAAACATACCTGGGAATCCTCAATCTGCGTCGCGCCCTGCTAGAAAAAAAGAAAAGGCGCAATTAGACATACACAAAGGTCTTAACAGAAAACATACCTGGGAATCCTCAATCTGCGTCGCGCCCTGCTAGAAAAAAAGAAAAGGCGCAATTAGACATACACAAAGGTCTTAACAGAAAACATACCTGGGAATCCTCAATCTGCGTCGCGCCCTGCAAAAAAAAAAAAGGCCACACGACCTAAAGGAAAAAAAAAGAAACCATTAGACATACACAAAGGTCTTAACAGAAAACATACCTGGGAATCCTCAATCTGCGTCGCGCCCTGCTAGAAAAAAAGAAAAGGCGCAATTAGACATACACAAAGGTCTTAACAGAAAACATACCTGGGAATCCTCAATCTGCGTCGCGCCCTGCTAGAAAAAAAGAAAAGGCGCAATTAGACATACACAAAGGTCTTAACAGAAAACATACCTGGGAATCCTCAATCTGCGTCGCGCCCTGCAAAAAAAAAAAGGCCACACGACCTAAAGGAAAAAAAAAGAAACCATTAGACATACACAAAGGTCTTAACAGAAAACATACCTGGGAATCCTCAATCTGCGTCGCGCCATGCTAGAAAAAAAGAAAAGGCGCAATTAGACATACACAAAGGTCTTAACAGAAAACATACCTGGGAATCCTCAATCTGCGTCGCGCCCTGCTAGAAAAAAAGAAAAGGCGCAATTAGACATACACAAAGGTCTTGACAGAAAACATACCTGGGAATCCTCAATCTGCGTCGCGCCCTCCTAGAAAAAAAGAAAAGGCGCAATTAGACATACACAAAGGTCTTAACAGAAAACATACCTGGGAATCCTCAATCTGCGTCGCGCCCTGCTAGAAAAAAAGAAAAGGCGCAATTAGACATACACAAAGGTCTTAACAGAAAACATACCTGGGAATCCTAAATCTGCGTCGCGCCCTGCTTGAAAAAAAGAAAAGGCGCAATTAGACATACACAAAGGTCTTAACAGAAAACATACCTGGGAATCCTCAATCTGCGTCGCGCCCTGCTAGAAAAAAAGAAAAGGCGCAATTAGACATACACAAAGGTCTTAACAGAAAACATACCTGGGAATCCTCAATCTGCGTCGCGCCCTGCAAAAAAAAAAAGGCCACACGACCTAAAGGAAAAAAAAAGAAACCATTAGACATACACAAAGGTCTTAACACAAAACATACCTGGGAATCCTCAATCTGCTTCGCGCCCTGCTAGAAAAAAAGAAAAGGCGCAATTAGACATACACAAAGGTCTTAACAGAAAACATACCTGGGAATCCTCAATCTGCGTCGCGCCCTGCTAGAAAAAAAGAAAAGGCGCAATTAGACATACACAAAGGTCTTAACAGAAAACATACCTGGGAATCCTCAATCTGCGTCGCGCCCTGCTAGAAAAAAAGAAAAGGCGCAATTAGACATACACAAAGGTCTTAACAGAAAACATACCTGGGAATCCTCAATCTGCGTCGCGCCCTGCTAGAAAAAAAGAAAAGGCGCAATTAGACATACACAAAGGTCTTAACAGAAAACATACCTGGGAATCCTCAATCTGCGTCGCGCCCTGCTAGAAAAAAAAGAAAAGGCGCAATTAGACATACACAAAGGTCTTAACAGAAAACATACCTGGGAATCCTCAATCTGCGTCGCGCCCTGCAAAAAAAAAAAGGCCACACGACCTAAAGGAAAAAAAAAGAAACCATTAGACATACACAAAGGTCTTAACAGAAAACATACCTGGGAATCCTCAATCTGCGTCGCGCCCTGCTAGAAAAAAAGAAAAGGCGCAATTAGACATACACAAAGGTCTTAACAGAAAACATACCTGGGAATCCTCAATCTGCGTCGCGCCCTGCTAGAAAAAAAGAAAAGGCGCAATTAGACATACACAAAGGTCTTAACAGAAAACATACCTGGGAATCCTCAATCTGCGTCGCGCCCTGCTAGAAAAAAAGAAAAGGCGCAATTAGACATACACAAAGGTCTTAACAGAAAACATACCTGGGAATCCTCAATCTGCGTCGCGCCCTGCTAGAAAAAATGAAAAGGCGCAATTAGACATACACAAAGGTCTTAACAGAAAACATACCTGGGAATCCTCAATCTGCGTCGCGCCCTGCTAGAAAAAAAGAAAAGGCGCAATTAGACATACACAAAGGTCTTAACAGAAAACATACCTGGGAATCCTCAATCTGCGTCGCGCCCTGCAAAAAAAAAAGGCCACACGACCTAAAGGAAAAAAAAAGAAACCATTAGACATACACAAAGGTCTTAACAGAAAACATACCTGGGAATCCTCAATCTGCGTCGCGCCCTGCTAGAAAAAAAGAAAAGGCGCAATTAGACATACACAAAGGTCTTAACAGAAAACATACCTGGGAATCCTCAATCTGCGTCGCGCCCTGCTAGAAAAAAAGAAAAGGCGCAATTAGACATACACAAAGGTCTTAACAGAAAACATACCTGGGAATCCTCAATCTGCGTCGCGCCCTGCTAGAAAAAAAGAAAAGGCGCAATTAGACATACACAAAGGTCTTAACAGAAAACATACCTGGGAATCCTCAATCTGCGTCGCGCCCTGCTAGAAAAAAAGAAAAGGCGCAATTAGACATACACAAAGGTCTTAACAGAAAACATACCTGGGAATCCTCAATCTGCGTCGCGCCCTGCTAGAAAAAAAGAAAAGGCGCAATTAGACATACACAAAGGTCTTAACAGAAAACATACCTGGGAATCCTCAATCTGCGTCGCGCCCCTGCTAGAAAAAAAGAAAAGGCGCAATTAGACATACACAAAGGTCTTAACAGAAAACATACCTGGGAATCCTCAATCTGCGTCGCGCCCTGCAAAAAAAAAAAAGGCCACACGACCTAAAGGAAAAAAAAAGAAACCATTAGACATACACAAAGGTCTTAACAGAAAACATACCTGGGAATCCTCAATCTGCGTCGCGCCCTGCTAGAAAAAAAGAAAAGGCGCAATTAGACATACACAAAGGTCTTAACAGAAAACATACCTGGGAATCCTCAATCTGCGTCGCGCCCTGCTAGAAAAAAAGAAAAGGCGCAATTAGACATACACAAAGGTCTTAACAGAAAACATACCTGGGAATCCTCAATCTGCGTCGCGCCCTGCTAGAAAAAAAAGAAAAGGCGCAATTAGACATACACAAAGGTCTTAACAGAAAACATACCTGGGAATCCTCAATCTGCGTCGCGCCCTGCTAGAAAAAAAGAAAAGGCGCAATTAGACATACACAAAGGTCTTAACAGAAAACATACCTGGGAATCCTCAATCTGCGTCGCGCCCTGCTAGAAAAAAAGAAAAGGCGCAATTAGACATACACAAAGGTCTTAACAGAAAACATACCTGGGAATCCTCAATCTGCGTCGCGCCCTGCAAAAAAAAAAAAGGCCACACGACCTAAAGGAAAAAAAAAGAAACCATTAGACATACACAAAGGTCTTAACAGAAAACATACCTGGGAATCCTCAATCTGCGTCGCGCCCTGCTAGAAAAAAAGAAAAGGCGCAATTAGACATACACAAAGGTCTTAACAGAAAACATACCTGGGAATCCTCAATCTGCGTCGCGCCCTGCTAGAAAAAAAGAAAAGGCGCAATTAGACATACACAAAGGTCTTAACAGAAAACATACCTGGGATTCCTCAATCTGCGTCGCGCCCTGCTAGAAAAAAAGAAAAGGCGCAATTAGACATACACAAAGGTCTTAACAGAAAACATACCTGGGAATCCTCAATCTGCGTCGCGCCCTGCTAGAAAAAAAGAAAAGGCGCAATTAGACATACACAAAGGTCTTAACAGAAAACATACCTGGGTATCCTCAATCTGCGTCGCGCCCTGCTAGAAAAAAAGAAAAGGCGCAATTAGACATACACAAAGGTCTTAACAGAAAACATACCTGGGAATCCTCAATCTGCGTCGCGCCCTGCAAAAAAAAAAAAGGCCACACGACCTAAAGGAAAAAAAAAGAAACCATTAGACATACACAAAGGTCTTAACAGAAAACATACCTGGGAATCCTCAATCTGCGTCGCGCCCTGCTAGAAAAAAAGAAAAGTCGAATTAGACATACACAAAGGTCTTAACAGAAAACATACCTGGGAATCCTCAATCTGCGTCGCGCCCTGCTAGAAAAAAAGAAAAGGCGCAATTAGACATACACAAAGGTCTTAACAGAAAACATACCTGGGAATCCTCAATCTGCGTCGCGCCCTGCTAGAAAAAAAGAAAAGGCGCAATTAGACATACACAAAGGTCTTAACAGAAAACATACCTGGGAATCCTCAATCTGCGTCGCGCCCTGCTAGAAAAAAAAGAAAAGGCGCAATTAGACATACACAAAGGTCTTAACAGAAAACATACCTGGGAATCCTCAATCTGCCTCGCGCCCTGCTAGAAAAAAAAGAAAAGGCGCAATTAGACATACACAAAGGTATTAACAGAAAACATACCTGGGAATCCTCAATCTGCTTCGCACCCTGCTAGAAAAAAAGAAAAGGCGCAATTAGACATACACAAAGGTCTTAACAGAAAACATACCTGGGAATCCTCAATCTGCGTCGCGCCCTGCTAGAAAAAAAGAAAAGGCGCAATTAGACATACACAAAGGTCTTAACAGAAAACATACCTGGGAATCCTCAATCTGCGTCGCGCCCTGCTAGAAAAAATGAAAAGGCGCAATTAGACATACACAAAGGTCTTAACAGAAAACATACCTGGGAATCCTCAATCTGCGTCGCGCCCTGCTAGAAAAAAAGAAAAGGCGCAATTAGACATACACAAAGGTCTAAACAGAAAACATACCTGGGAATCCTCAATCTGCGTCGCGCCCTGCTAGAAAAAAAGAAAAGGCGCAATTAGACATACACAAAGGTCTTAACAGAAAACATACCTGGGAATCCTCAATCTGCGTCGCGCCCTGCAAAAAAAAAAAAGGCCACACGACCTAAAGGAAAAAAAAAGAAACCATTAGACATACACAAAGGTCTTAACAGAAAACATACCTGGGAATCCTCAATCTGCGTCCCGCCCTGCTAGAAAAAAAGAAAAGGCGCAATTAGACATACACAAAGGTCTTAACAGAAAACATACCTGGGAATCCTCAATCTGCGTCGCGCCCTGCTAGAAAAAAAGAAAAGGCGCAATTAGACATACACAAAGGTCTTAACAGAAAACATACCTGGGAATCCTCAATCTGCGTCGCGCCCTGCTAGAAAAAAAGAAAAGGTGCAATTAGACATACACAAAGGTCTTAACAGAAAACATACCTGGGAATCCTCAATCTGCGTCGCGCCCTGCTAGAAAAAAAAGAAAAGGCGCAATTAGACATACACAAAGGTCTTAACAGAAAACATACCTGGGAATCCTCAATCTGCGTCGCGCCCTGCTAGAAAAAAAGAAAAGGCGCAATTAGACATACACAAAGGTCTTAACAGAAAACATACCTGGGAATCCTCAATCTGCGTCGCGCCCTGCTAGAAAAAAAGAAAAGGCGCAATTAGACATACACAAAGGTCTTAACAGAAAACATACCTGGGAATCCTCAATCTGCGTCGCGCCCTGCTAGAAAAAATGAAAAGGCGCAATTAGACATACACAAAGGTCTTAACAGAAAACATACCTGGGAATCCTCAATCTGCGTCGCGCCCTGCTAGAAAAAAAGAAAAGGTGCAATTAGACATACACAAAGGTCTTAACAGAAAACATACCTGGGAATCCTCATTCTGCGTCGCGCCCTGCTAGAAAAAAGAAAAGGCGCAATTAGACATACACAAAGGTCTTAACAGAAAACATACCTGGGAATCCTCAATCTGCGTCGCGCCCTGCTAGAAAAAAAGAAAAGGCGCAATTAGACATACACAAAGGTCTTAACAGAAAACATACCTGGGAATCCTCAATCTGCATCGCGCCCTGCTAGAAAAAAAGAAAAGGCGCAATTAGACATACACAAAGGTCTTAACAGAAAACATACCTGGGAATCCTCAATCTGTGTCGCGCCCTGCAAAAAAAAAAAGGCCACACGACCTAAAGGAAAAAAAAAGAAACAATTAGACATACACAAAGGTCTTAACAGAAAACATACCTGGTAATCCTCAATCTGCGTGGCGCCCTGCTAGAAAAAAAGAAAAGGCGCAATTAGACATACACAAAGGTCTTAACAGAAAACATACCTGGGAATCCACAATCTGCGTTGCGCCCTGCTAGAAAAAAAGAAAAGGCGCAATTAGACATACACAACGGTCTTAACAGAAAACATACCTGGGAATCCTCAATCTGTGTCGCGCCCTGCTAGAAAAAAAGAAAAGGCGCAATTATACATACACAAAGGTCTTAACAGAAAACATACCTGGGAATCCTCAATCTGCGTTGCGCCCTGCTAGAAAAAAAAGAAAAGGCGCAATTAGACATACACAAAGGTCTTAACAGAAAACATACCTGGGAATCCTCAATCTGCGTCGTGCCCTGCTAGAAAAAAAGAAAATGTGCAATTAGACATACACAAAGGTCTTAACAGAAAACATACCTGGGAATCCTCAATCTGCGTCGCGCCCTGCTAGAAAAAAAGAAAAGGCGCAATTAGACATACACAAAGGTCTTAACAGAAAACATACCTGGGAATCCTCAATCTGCGTCGCGCCCTGCTAGAAAAAAAGAAAAGGCGCAATTAGACATACACAAAGGTCTTAACAGAAAACATACCTGGGAATCCTCAATCTGCGTCGCGCCCTGCTAGAAAAAAAGAAAAGGCGCAATTAGACATACACAAAGGTCTTAACAGAAAACATACCTGGGAATCCTCAATCTGCGTCGCGCCCTGCTAGAAAAAAAGAAAAGGCGCAATTAGACATACACAAAGGTCTTAACAGAAAACATACCTGGGAATCCTCAATCTGCGTCGCGCCCTGCAAAAAAAAAAAAGGCCACACGACCTAAAGGAAAAAAAAAGAAACCATTAGACATACACAAAGGTCTTAACAGAAAACATACCTGGGAATCCTCAATCTGCGTCGCGCCCTGCTAGAAAAAAAGAAAAGGCGCAATTAGACATACACAAAGGTCTTAACAGAAAACATACCTGGGAATCCTCAATCTGCGTCGCGCCCTGCTAGAAAAAAAGAAAAGGCGCAATTAGACATACACAAAGGTCTTAACAGAAAACATACCTGGGATTCCTCAATCTGCGTCGCGCCCTGCTAGAAAAAAAGAAAAGGCGCAATTAGACATACACAAAGGTCTTAACAGAAAACATACCTGGGAATCCTCAATCTGCGTCGCGCCCTGCTAGAAAAAAAGAAAAGGCGCAATTAGACATACACAAAGGTCTTAACAGAAAACATACCTGGGTATCCTCAATCTGCGTCGCGCCCTGCTAGAAAAAAAGAAAAGGCGCAATTAGACATACACAAAGGTCTTAACAGAAAACATACCTGGGAATCCTCAATCTGCGTCGCGCCCTGCAAAAAAAAAAAAGGCCACACGACCTAAAGGAAAAAAAAAGAAACCATTAGACATACACAAAGGTCTTAACAGAAAACATACCTGGGAATCCTCAATCTGCGTCGCGCCCTGCTAGAAAAAAAGAAAAGTCGAATTAGACATACACAAAGGTCTTAACAGAAAACATACCTGGGAATCCTCAATCTGCGTCGCGCCCTGCTAGAAAAAAAGAAAAGGCGCAATTAGACATACACAAAGGTCTTAACAGAAAACATACCTGGGAATCCTCAATCTGCGTCGCGCCCTGCTAGAAAAAAAGAAAAGGCGCAATTAGACATACACAAAGGTCTTAACAGAAAACATACCTGGGAATCCTCAATCTGCGTCGCGCCCTGCTAGAAAAAAAAGAAAAGGCGCAATTAGACATACACAAAGGTCTTAACAGAAAACATACCTGGGAATCCTCAATCTGCCTCGCGCCCTGCTAGAAAAAAAAGAAAAGGCGCAATTAGACATACACAAAGGTATTAACAGAAAACATACCTGGGAATCCTCAATCTGCTTTGCACCCTGCTAGAAAAAAAGAAAAGGCGCAATTAGACATACACAAAGGTCTTAACAGAAAACATACCTGGGAATCCTCAATCTGCGTCGCGCCCTGCTAGAAAAAAAGAAAAGGCGCAATTAGACATACACAAAGGTCTTAACAGAAAACATACCTGGGAATCCTCAATCTGCGTCGCGCCCTGCTAGAAAAAATGAAAAGGCGCAATTAGACATACACAAAGGTCTTAACAGAAAACATACCTGGGAATCCTCAATCTGCGTCGCGCCCTGCTAGAAAAAAAGAAAAGGCGCAATTAGACATACACAAAGGTCTTAACAGAAAACATACCTGGGAATCCTCAATCTGCGTCGCGCCCTGCTAGAAAAAAAGAAAAGGCGCAATTAGACATACACAAAGGTCTTAACAGAAAACATACCTGGGAATCCTCAATCTGCGTCGCGCCCTGCAAAAAAAAAAAAGGCCACACGACCTAAAGGAAAAAAAAAGAAACCATTAGACATACACAAAGGTCTTAACAGAAAACATACCTGGGAATCCTCAATCTGCGTCCCGCCCTGCTAGAAAAAAAGAAAAGGCGCAATTAGACATACACAAAGGTCTTAACAGAAAACATACCTGGGAATCCTCAATCTGCGTCGCGCCCTGCTAGAAAAAAAGAAAAGGCGCAATTAGACATACACAAAGGTCTTAACAGAAAACATACCTGGGAATCCTCAATCTGCGTCGCGCCCTGCTAGAAAAAAAGAAAAGGTGCAATTAGACATACACAAAGGTCTTAACAGAAAACATACCTGGGAATCCTCAATCTGCGTCGCGCCCTGCTAGAAAAAAAAGAAAAGGCGCAATTAGACATACACAAAGGTCTTAACAGAAAACATACCTGGGAATCCTCAATCTGCGTCGCGCCCTGCTAGAAAAAAAGAAAAGGCGCAATTAGACATACACAAAGGTCTTAACAGAAAACATACCTGGGAATCCTCAATCTGCGTCGCGCCCTGCTAGAAAAAAAGAAAAGGCGCAATTAGACATACACAAAGGTCTTAACAGAAAACATACCTGGGAATCCTCAATCTGCGTCGCGCCCTGCTAGAAAAAATGAAAAGGCGCAATTAGACATACACAAAGGTCTTAACAGAAAACATACCTGGGAATCCTCAATCTGCGTCGCGCCCTGCTAGAAAAAAAGAAAAGGTGCAATTAGACATACACAAAGGTCTTAACAGAAAACATACCTGGGAATCCTCATTCTGCGTCGCGCCCTGCTAGAAAAAAGAAAAGGCGCAATTAGACATACACAAAGGTCTTAACAGAAAACATACCTGGGAATCCTCAATCTGCGTCGCGCCCTGCTAGAAAAAAAGAAAAGGCGCAATTAGACATACACAAAGGTCTTAACAGAAAACATACCTGGGAATCCTCAATCTGCGTCGCGCCCTGCTAGAAAAAAAGAAAAGGCGCAATTAGACATACACAAAGGTCTTAACAGAAAACATACCTGGGAATCCTCAATCTGTGTCGCGCCCTGCAAAAAAAAAAAGGCCACACGACCTAAAGGAAAAAAAAAGAAACAATTAGACATACACAAAGGTCTTAACAGAAAACATACCTGGTAATCCTCAATCTGCGTGGCGCCCTGCTAGAAAAAAAGAAAAGGCGCAATTAGACATACACAAAGGTCTTAACAGAAAACATACCTGGGAATCCACAATCTGCGTTGCGCCCTGCTAGAAAAAAAGAAAAGGCGCAATTAGACATACACAACGGTCTTAACAGAAAACATACCTGGGAATCCTCAATCTGTGTCGCGCCCTGCTAGAAAAAAAGAAAAGGCGCAATTATACATACACAAAGGTCTTAACAGAAAACATACCTGGGAATCCTCAATCTGCGTTGCGCCCTGCTAGAAAAAAAAGAAAAGGCGCAATTAGACATACACAAAGGTCTTAACAGAAAACATACCTGGGAATCCTCAATCTGCGTCGTGCCCTGCTAGAAAAAAAGAAAATGTGCAATTAGACATACACAAAGGTCTTAACAGAAAACATACCTGGGAATCCTCAATCTGCGTCGCGCCCTGCTAGAAAAAAAGAAAAGGCGCAATTAGACATACACAAAGGTCTTAACAGAAAACATACCTGGGAATCCTCAATCTGCGTCGCGCCCTGCTAGAAAAAAAGAAAAGGCGCAATTAGACATACACAAAGGTCTTAACAGAAAACATACCTGGGAATCCTCAATCTGCGTCGCGCCCTGCTAGAAAAAAAGAAAAGGCGCAATTAGACATACACAAAGGTCTTAACAGAAAACATACCTGGGAATCCTCAATCTGTGTCGCGCCCTGCAAAAAAAAAAAAGGCCACACGACCTAAAGGAAAAAAAAAGAAACAATTAGACATACACAAAGGTCTTAACAGAAAACATACCTGGTAATCCTCAATCTGCGTCGCGCCCTTCTAGAAAAAAAGAAAAGGCGCAATTAGACATACACAAAGGTCTTAACAGAAAACATACCTGGTAATCCTCAATCTGCGTCGCGCCCTGCTAGAAAAAAAGAAAAGGCGCAATTAGACATACACAAAGGTCTTAACAGAAAACATACCTGGGAATCCACAATCTGCGTTGCGCCCTGCTAGAAAAAAAGAAAAGGCGCAATTAGACATACACAACGGTCTTAACAGAAAACATACCTGGGAATCCTCAATCTGTGTCGCGCCCTGCTAGAAAAAAAGAAAAGGCGCAATTATACATACACAAAGGTCTTAACAGAAAACATACCTGGGAATCCTCAATCTGCGTTGCGCCCTGCTAGAAAAAAAAGAAAAGGCGCAATTAGACATACACAAAGGTCTTAACAGAAAACATACCTGGGAATCCTCAATCTGCGTCGTGCCCTACTAGAAAAAAAGAAAAGGCGCAATTAGACATACACAAAGGTCTTAACAGAAAACATACCTGGGAATCCTCAATCTGCGTCGCGCCCTGCTAGAAAAAAAGAAAAGGCACAATTAGACATACACAAAGGTCTTAACAGAAAACATACCTGGGAATCCTCAATCTGTGTCGCGCCCTGCAAAAAAAAAAGAAAAGGCGCAATTAGACATACACAAAGGTCTTAACAGAAAACATACCTGGGAATCCTCAATCTGCGTCGCGCCCTGCAAAAAAAAATAGGCCACACGACCTAAAGGAAAAAAAGAAACCATTAGACATACACAAAGGTCTTAACAGAAAACATACCTGGGAATCCTCAATCTGCGTCGTGCCCTGCTAGAAAAAAAGAAAAGGCGCAATTAGACATACACAAAGGTCTTAACAGAAAACATACCTGGTAATCCTGAATCTGCGTCGCGCCCTGCTAGAAAAAAAGAAAAGGCGCAATTAGAAATACACAAAGGTCTTAACAGAAAACATACCTGGGAATCCTCAATCTGCGTCGCGCCCTGCTAGAAAAAAAGAAAAGGCGCAATTAGACATACACAAAGGTCTTAACAGAAAACATACCTGGGAATCCTCAATCTGCGTCGCGCCCTGCAAAAAAAAAAAGGCCACACGACCTAAAGGAAAAAAAAGAAACCATTAGACATACACAAAGGTCTTAACAGAAAACATACCTGGGAATCCTCAATCTGCGTCGCGCCCTTCTAGAAAAAAAGAAAAGGCGCAATTAGACATACACAAAGGTCTTAACAGAAAACATACCTGGTAATCCTGAATCTGCGTCGCGCCCTGCTAGAAAAAAAGAAAAGGCGCAATTAGAAATACACAAAGGTCTTAACAGAAAACATACCTGGGAATCCTCAATCTGCGTCGCGCCCTGCTAGAAAAAAAGAAAAGGCGCAATTAGACATACACAAAGGTCTTAACAGAAAACATACCTGGGAATCCTCAATCTGCGTCGCGCCCTGCTGGAAAAAAAAAGAAAAGGTGACATTAGACATACTCAAAGGCCTTAACAGAAAACATACCTGCAAATGAATTGCATTGTCATCACTAAAGTCTCCACCCTTTTTTATTAGTACTTATAGAAATGAAATGTATAATGCGATCATTTGAAAAAAAAACCAGTTTTTAATGATCAAGTTTGAGTTTATTGAAAAACAATCATTTTTTAATATTATTACAGTTTATATATTCATATGTTATGCCTGGTATATTAGTGGATTTTATCACACTGGCATCGGGTAATTTTAAAACAAGTTGACTGGAAACGTGTCACACATGAACAATAATTTTCTTATATCATCTCTGTCTCGGGTGATATATTAATTATGTACCTAGCAGAGACTTCTCGCTAACAAATATTCACATGGACGTCCCTTCAGTATCATTTAGTAAATGTTCAGATCAATAGGTTTAAGTATAGTTTTGAATGCTTCTTAAGTAATTTCGTAGGGTTGTACATGTATAAGCGTTGATCGCACTTCATACAAGATGTATTTCGGTCAACCCTATAAATTTACAGAAAGAAGCATTCAATTCTTAAATAAAATAATCCTTGAACTATTGGCTAAGGCCGAAACACGAACAGATATGCCAGTGACAAAAAGTACGTACATGCAGCAGGAGAATTTGATTTCAGCTTTAAAGTGGGACTAAGTTCATAATTTAATAAAACAATTTTTTAAAGTTTTAAAACTATTCACTGGCTATATAGATCTTAATTTGAACAAGAAATATAGGAAAGAATCTTAAAGGGCTATTCCTTCATTCTAGAAAAATTGCATCCAGGAAACTTACTTTCTATTTTGAAATGATACCAAAATCTACGTTTTATCATACATAATTCTATATAGTTTTTGGAAATATTCAAAGCCTTCTGTACAATCGGCTATGAAAGGCAACTACATGTAAAATGTAAATAATTCATACTTGCAAACAAACGGACTTATTTATAACAAAACAATTCCGCAAAACAAACATGACAGGCACAAACCAACGACAACCACTGAACTACCCGTGTTATATACCCCCCCCCCCCCCATTGCCAATCTTTCCGCCGAGGAATATTTCTCCTCACATTTCCACTCACTTTAGTTCAGATGAAATATCCCCTTCGTTATACCTAAAATCACAATTAAGGGTGTACTTAGCTGATCTAAGATAAAATTAAATAAATCAGGAATTCAAAATTGATACTTTAAGCTGGAAGAGTATTGGAAAAGGATCAAACTAAGCTAAAAATATTGATAGGTCATGGGGCTTCTTTTCGAGATATTTGATTTATAAAATATGGCGGGAAAAGGCTGACTCGGACTTTTACCTAAATTTTGCATTGGTATTATTTGGGTCTCAAATCAAAAGAAAGAAAATCAAGAATCTGCTTAAATTTCGTTAAATGACATTTTATGAATTATTAAGTCTTATGTTAAAAGATAAATAGGTGTTATGGGGCAAAATATTTTACATTGTATCGTATGAAAAACACCGAGGAGTCCGAACATTTGACATTTATTCCAAAACCTCACCTAAGTACATACTTAACAACATAAATATGTTTTCCTTAGGTTACTATTTGTTATAGAAGTACCATCAACGTTCTTTTCCGAGTGAATGTTTTCATGTGCACTACTTGAAACAAAAACTAGAAAGTCAAACAGTCTTTCGTCTGAAACTGTTGACCAGATCATATTTCTTAATAAGAAACGGTGAACCCTACGCAACTGATTAGAGACATTTGAACGGTGGTTATACACGGATCAACACTTTCATGGATTAATAATTAACTCATCACGAGTGTAAAACTTACCGTTGTTCGTTAATCAAGACTTCTATATAAACGTGATTGGTATGAGATGTATAATTTAATTACTCTGTGTAAAAAAAACACAGAAAAAAGTAAGACTGAGCGACACGAAAAACACAAATAATTTGAAGTTCAATACTTTTGTTTACAAATTAATGGACGTCGTTATATAAAAAGTACCGACTCCTCAGTAACAGATGATAAAAATGTAGTCTTCTTTGTCGGACTTTGAATGCAAATAATTTTAATTTTATTGGAATTTTGTTCATTCATATTATTGTAATATATGTCTTTGGGTTCATGAACACGTAAACAAACAATAACTGATATTATGATAGGTTATTTGTAGAAACAGCGGTCGATAATAATTCATTGTTTAATTGACACAAAAAAACATAAGACCAATTAAGCTATCATGCGGTTTGTAATAAATTTGTCTTAATATGTTTATGAAAGGTAATAACAAAAACACTGCATTCCACCTAAAGTCTCAACTTTTCAATAGACGTTTAAGATTTATCCGAGTACTCGAGTATCATGACAGAGTATCCGAGTATTAAAATTCAGATATTTTGACATCCCTATAATTTGTTTGTCAATTAACATTAACACATTTTTGTCTATACATGTTCATCATTCTGTCTATGTGTCTACAAGTTTGTCTTTATTTTCACCAGTCCTTTATAATAGTCTGACTACATTCTCAACAGTCTGGATATGTTTCCGCAAGTCTGTCTTTGTTCACTAGTCCGTCTACATTTGCATGATCCATCGGTCTGTCTATGTGTCCACTAGTCTGTCTTCATGCCCAACAGTCTGTCGACATGGCTATATCGGTCTATATATCTAACAAGCTGTGTCTTCATGTCCAACAGTCTGTCGAATCGACTGTCAGTTGATCTATATGTCTACCGAGCTGTGTCTACATGTCCAACAGTCCGTCGACATTACTATCAGTCGGTTTATATGTCTACCAAGCTGTGTCTACATGTCCAACAGTCTGTCGACATGGCTATCAGTCGGTCTATATGTCTAACAAGCTGTGTCTTCAGGTCCAACAGTCTGTCGACACGGCTATCAGTCGATCTATTTGTTTACCAAGCTGTGTGACTGTCTACATGTCCATCAGTCTGTCAACATGTTCACAAGTCTGTCTACATGCTTAAACGTTTGTAATTGCATTTTGTTGTACATTGATTGACTGAACGTCCAACTCATCAATTTGCTAACAGCTTCATGCATTCTTTTGAACTGAAAATTCACTGTGTGTATTCATCATACCAATACCCTTCACCACACCACCCTTTGTTTGCACCGAACTCCAAACCCAGGGAAAATGCGTCTTTTACTTTCTTTTAATTAGCATGATTTTTCACACTGAAATGTATGCAACGCTTTTCTTGGTGGGTATTTTTCGGGAACTACAAGATGCACAACTAATTTGTTCTCAATTTGTAATTTATAATTTTATGAAATATATAATTTTTGTTTTCACATCGTAGGTGCCCGTAAGTGACAAAGTCAGTCTTCGTGCTCATTTATGTTTGTGCACCCGATCTTTAACTTTGTGTTGTCAGGCGCGTAGCTACGTTTACGTCAAAACGCCCGGGCGTACACTTGAATTTGGATAAAAAAAAATATTTTAATCTAAATAAAATACAAAGAACTGATTGAGAGAACATCGGCCTTGTAATTCTTTTTTTCGGCCTTGTAATTGCGAATAAAAGAGACGAAATTTACTATTCAACCAAATGGTATAAAAAAAAATTGTAATTTGGGAAATAAAAAATATTTTATTCTATCATATTATATAGATCTGTTCATTGTCTTTCAGTTCTAAATCTTCTAGTTGTGAATCTACTGAAAATTCTACCCACTTTACTTTTATTTAAAGCAATTCATTATCTTTGGAGATTCGAAATGTGGTTCGCTTTTTTGTCGAGTCTGTGGCATTTTTATATGTCGCGAAAGCCATACATAGTGATCCTAAATTTCGTCTGCGACGTCAATTCAGTATGTTATTAAAAGGTTTTTTAGATATCAATAATTTTGTCAAACCTTATTATGGAAGTTGGACAGAAACTGTTAATGACACTTTTTGAGGGGAGATTGCAGGCGAGAACCATGGTTCAATAGAACACTTCATGCTTTAATATTGTGCCTGATAATTTCTAAACATTTCTAATTTCATGTTCATTAACGACATTTACCCCATGGCTCCTTTTAAACATTTTATCCCCTTCCCTTTTCATAAATGTGACCTACCGAATTAGACTATTCACCAGGCTTGTAATAACGACGGGTGGCACATGTGGAACAGAATCTGCTTACCGTCCCTCAGTGTTTGGTAGGGTTCGTGTTGCTCAGTCTTTAGTTTTTCTACTTAACATAAAGATTTAGCACCTATGTTGTTTCTTGTGTACTATTATTTGTCTGTTTGTCTTTATTAATTTTTAGCCATGGCGTTGTCAGTTTATTTTCGATTTATGAGCTTGACTGTTCCTCTGATATCTTTCCCCCCTCTTTTCAAGTATCTGGTTTTGGACATTTTTGTGAAACCAATGACCATTAGATTCCAACTTATCACAATGAATAAGCTAAACATAACTGAAAATAAATCATTTAGATTCCTTAAGTTTGTTGCTATTGATGAAAATTTTTAATAACGAAAATTGTATCTCACTCTCGAAAACCTTCTAGCTTACGGGGGTTTCGTTCCGTCGAACCATCTACCAACAAATGCCATGACCTCAGGCGCGGATCCAGAGGGGGGGTTCCGGGGGTTGGAACCCCCCCTTTTTTTTGGACGATCAATGTATTTGAATGGGGACATATAGTTGGAACCCCCCCTTTGTCCTGGGTTAGGAACCCCCCTTTTTAAAATGGCTGGATCCGCCCCTGGACCTGGACCCTCATATTTCTCGCCGAGGTTCGGGCGTACACGTAAAAATCACCTAGCTACGCCACTGGTCTATATGTCTACCAAGCTGTGTATACATGTCCAACAGTCCGTTGACATGGCTATCAGTCGGTCTATATGTCTACCAAGCTGTGTCGTCATGTCTAACAGTCTGTCAACATGGCTATCAATCGGTTTATATATGTCTACCAAGCTATGTCTACATGTCCAACGGTCTATCGACATAGCTATCAGTCGGTCTATATGTCTACCAAGCTGTGTATACATGTCCAACAGTCTGTCGACATGGCTATCAGTCGGTCTATATATATCTAAAAAGCTGTGTCTTCATGTCCAACTATGGCAAGCCGTTCTCGTCAAAACTATGTTTAAACCCT
Source organism: Mytilus edulis (assembly GCF_963676685.1). Classification (NCBI taxonomy): domain Eukaryota; kingdom Metazoa; phylum Mollusca; class Bivalvia; order Mytilida; family Mytilidae; genus Mytilus; species Mytilus edulis. The sequence continues at coordinate 9,756 of NW_027267286.1, read as the reverse complement.
TTTTTCGAAAGAAAAAAAAACACACTGAGATTTAAAAACCTAAAATAACACACTGAGAAATGAGGGCCCTCATGGGGTTTTTGATTATGTGATTACTTGGCCGTTTTTTTAATGATTATTTGATTATTAAGCCAAATATTTCATGATTATTTGATTACCTAGGACTGTATTTTTAGTTTATGATTATTTGATTACTAAAGATAAGCAAATATTTAATGATTATGTGATTATATTGGCAAAAAAATGGTGATTATGTGATTACTAGGACCCCCCATGAGGGGCCTCAGAAATCGAAATTACACACTGAGATTTAAAAAAATGAAAAACACACACTGAGAATTCAAAATTACACACTGAGATTTTAAAAAGACACACTGAGATGAAATAAATTGAAAAACACACACTGAGAATTGTTAATTACACACTGAGATTAATATGCAAATTACTAATGAATATTCATGAGATGAATAATTCAACAGATTAATATCTTGATCTCAAGAACTCTTGTCATTATAATGAAATGCGATTCCTCAACCAACTTTCGTAATAAATTTCAAGACTTAACATCGCTCATATTCATAAGTTTGTTGCCTATAATTCAGATCATTACTACCAGTGTATCGGGATGATTTTTTTTTACTTAAAACCTTGGGTCCCTTTTCAAAAGTGTTCCAACTGTTTCCCTGGTTTCGCTAGTTAATTTTTTATATTTTTGTTACGTTTATATGCTATAATAGACACTTGGGTAAAAATTTCACTGCATTCTTTTGCAGATTGTTCGAATGTTTTCTTATGATTTTAATAAAATTTTTCACCATTTGGTTATATTTTGTAATAAGAGTAAGTGGGTATTTTTCTTGTTCTTGTATTTCTAAAGTTTTTTTATTAATAATTTGGGACCAAATCGAAGGACTAACGAGTTCTGTCCCCTTGTTGTTTTAAGCTAGTAATAGATTCAGATTAAGTATGCTAATTAGATATGTGCGCATAAAAAGTGCGCATAAATCTCAGTGTGTCATTTTAAATTCTCAGTGTGTAATTTTAAATTCTCAGTGTGTAATTTCAAATTCTCAGTGTGTGTTTTCAGTTTATTTATTCTCAGTGTGTCTTTTTGAAATCTCAGTGTGTAATTTTCAATTCTCAGTGTGAAATTTTCAATTCTCAGTGTGCGTTTTTCATTTTTGTAATCTCAGTGCGTCTTTATGAAATCTCAGTGTGTAATTTTCAATTCTCAGTGTGTAATTTTCAATTCTCAGTGTGCGTTTTGAAGTTTTAAAATCTCAGTGTGCTTTGTTGTAATTCTCAGTGTGTAAATTTTTCGAAAAATGGTTTAAACATAGTTTTGACGAGAACGGCTTGCCATATCCAACAGTCTGTCGACACGGCTATCAGTCGGTCTATGTCTACCAAGCTGTGTCTATATGTCTAACAGTCCGTCGACATGACTATCATTCGGTTTATATGTCTACCAAGCTGTGTCTACATGTCTAACAGTCCGTCGGCATGACTATCAGTTGGTATATATGTCTAACAAGCTGTGTCTTCATGTCCAACAGTCTGTCGACACGGCTATCAGTCGATCTATTTGTTTACCAAGCTGTGTGACGGTCTACATGTCCATCAGTCTGTCAACAAGTTCACAAGTCTGTCTACATGCTTAAACGTTTGTAATTGAATTGTGTTGTGTTGATTTGTCTGATCGTCCAACTCATCAATTTGCTAACAGTTTCATGCATTCTTTTGAACTGAAAATTCACTGTGTGTATTCTCCATATCAATACCCTTCACCACACCACCCTTTGTTTGCACCGAACTCCAAACCCAGGGAAAATGCGTCTTTTACTTTCTTTTAATTAGCATGATTTTTCACACTGAAATGTATGCAACGATTTTCTTGGTGGGTATTTTTCAGGTACTGCAAGATGCACAACTAATTAGTTCTCAATTTGTAATTTATAATTTTATCAAATATAATTTTTGTTTTCACATCGTAGGTGCCCGTAAGTGACAAAGTCAGTCTTCGTGCTCATTTTTGTCTTTAACTTTGTGTTGTGAAACACAGGTCTGAAAATTGCAAATTTAGGGCCAGCTACAGCCCGACTCCGGGTGCGGGATTTTCTCCTTGTGTTGAAGACTCATTGGTGAACTTGGGCTGTTTTCTGCTCTTTATTGGGTGGTTGTCTCTTTGACACATTCCCCATTTCCGTTCTCAATTAAGTTGTTTTCAAGATGGAAAAAGGCATAAGGTAGCAATACACAGTTAGGAGTTTAGTTTCGCATTTTGGCCCTTTGGATTTTTTAAATAGGAAAGTTATTGTGTAATAAAATTCTTTTTTAGACAGATGAGTGCTAATTTAGCCGTCAAAGATGGTTTATAAGTGCATCAAGATGATTTATTACTATTACATGTTTTATGGGCTGTTTTCTGTTTGACAATCCGTATTTTCATAGCTAGACCGGCCATCGATCCAGAAGTTAATGTACTGTTTACCAACACTCTTTTTCTACACGAAGTTTTTGACGCAATTTTACAAAAAAATTAGATGAAAGACATATGATTTTCATTGGATTTGCTGAATGATATATGTACACAGTTTCAGAAAAGGTATTACTTCAAGCGATTGAAATTCTACTTTTAGCCAAATTTTATAACAAATAAATGCAGATTGTTGCCATGGATACACCAAAAAGAAATTATATTTTACCATTTTATATACTGGATATAAAATCTATGGAAGATTCTGATACATACATATGCCGATATATGACACAAACAGTAAGCTTGATATTGCAAGAAAGCATGGTAAAATTCATAAGGGCAAATTTTAGTATTTTTTCCTAACTGTTAATTGCTACCTAACTTAATTTATATAAACTAGAACACACCCGCGAAATCGCGGGGAAATAGAGTGTATGTAAACTGTAAAAAAAAATACAACTGAAGAATTCCAGGAGATGTATCAAAAGTCAAAGGTACTTTGGGACTGGGCACATTTATTTTCCCTCCCCCTTTTTTCCAAATACCGATTTTTATTCTTTCTGTTTTTCTGTATACTGTGAACATACATATACTATAATTACTATATAAAACGGTCACTGATATATTAAAAGTCACCCCAGTAAACTATTGGAAATTATAGTAAATTATAGCAAATTTATACAATTTATTCATAGTATATATGTATGTAGTATACAGAAATATTTCAGTGAGCGCCGTGGATAGAAAACTATTGGAATTGATAATATATATAGATAGCAAATACACTTTATCTATAGTATATTTTTGATCATAGTATACAGAAAAACGCAAAAAATAATTGTTCTGTCTCAAATACTTATGCAAATTATGTTTGATTTCAAAACAGGTCTAAAGGGCAGAGGAAGTCTTTTATATTTCTCAAAAAGTCAGTCCGATGAAATAAATTTCTTTTCGTTATAAGGCTTAACGAATACCGTTATGCGTAGTAATTTTCACGGGTGGATTCACCCGTGCATACCTAAGCGGGAATTAAATCATTCGACGGTTTGCATTCAATCAGTCTACACGTTTAATTCAATTGCTTTTAAGGTCTGTTTGACTTTTATTTTGTTTTTGTTTAAAAAAAAACCACTTGTTGTTCTATAGGTACTGTCTTTCACATGTATATTAAGATTATTCTTATAGAATTGTACAATTCAATAGATGCACATGTATACTGTCCAAAGTTACAGTATTTAATCAATTTCTCTTTTCATTCATTTAAATGTAGTTGCGAATTGTTTCTAATTTTTGTAATTATATTTTGTAGATTGTTCAGGCTGTTGATCATACTTCTAGGCAAGAGAATGTGATAAGGACCGTTTTTTGGCGTAACACCTGCCATTCTAATTTTTTTTTCCACATGTTATTATGTTCCGAATGTTTTCTTAAAAGACTGGATGCTGCAAACCTACATCCCATAGTATATTTGTGTTTTGTGTTATTAAGCCTTGTATAGAAAAGAAATGCTTTATGTTCGGTTGAACCCGTGAAAAAGAACATAAGGAAACAATATATGGCCGCCTATATTTTCGTTTTCCTTCCAAAATAACCCAAACTGAAATACTTTAAGTAAGGAGGATAGATGCTAGAACACACCCGCGAAATCGCGGGCTTCAATAGCGTGGTTGAAAGAATGTAAAGTGATGTAGGATGAATTTTTGTAAAAAGATTAATGACTGGAGAATATCAGGTAAGGTAATAAAAAGTATAAGTACTTGGGGACAGGGCAATTGTTTTTCAACCCCTTCTCCTTTTTTTCCCAAAATTTCCAATTTTTTGTTTTCTATTTATTTCAATATGAACATACGTTTAGTATATTATGAACATAAATTACTATAAATGAAGTGGGTTTGTTTTTTACTATCAATTCTCAGTCAACTAATTAATCCACGGCGGTCATTGATATATCATATAGACCCTCTCTATTTCATTTACTTAGTGACCAGATTTTCCATTTTTAGATGGTGATGTTCCTTTGGCACCATCTTACGGTGTTTATATTTCACAACTTGTTCGCTATGCCCGTGTCTGTTGTGACGTTTTTGATTTTAACGAACGCAACCTATGTATTACTGGTAAATTATTAAACCAGGGATATCGTTACCATAAATTACTTAAAACCTTTACTAAATTTTTCCATAGATATAAAGATTTGGTTTTGAAGTTTGGTTGTACCTGTAGAAAACTTATTTCAAACGGGATAGCACATCCTCATTTTTACGGAAATGTTGTTAACCTTCCCCGGAAATTTAGAAATGATCCATGTAAACTTGTCGCTCCTTTAAATAAACTTATTCTAAAAGGTTACCTATTTAACACTGTAATAAGATCATTGAATATTGTTTTATTGGCATAAACAGAGACATATAATACAATGTATTATATGTCTCAGGTATAAATATTGATTTTGTTATCAGTAAATTAAAAGCTAACTAAATATTACTAGTATGTTATATACATATACATATTCATGGATCTACAATCTGTCGATATCTGTAACTTGGCATTGCACAAGGTCATGTTTTTCTCTGGCTGTTTATGACGTCCTTACACTAAATCCATTGGATGTTGGATGTGTACGGATTGATAGTTTAGTCTTAGATGCATGTGATTTTTTTATTAGTTGTTAGTGGCTTTGAACTAGCTGTCAGATAACTGCGAGTACTCTCAGATCTGTTCATTGCGTCTTTTTGTGTCGGGATGTATAAGTACCCGGCCACGTCTACTTGTATTTTTGTCCATCTGATGAATTAAGCCTTTTCAACTGATTTTTATAGTTCGTTCTTATGTTGTACTGTTATAACACTGTCCCAGGTTAGGGGGAGGGTTGGGATCCCGCTAACATGTTTAACCCCGCCACATTATTTATGTATGTGCCTGTCCCAAGTCAGGACAGTGGCGTAGCTTGCATGTATGCTCAGATGCTCAAGCATCCACATCAGTTTGACCAAAAAAAAAATAGCAGCAGTTTAACTCGGAAGTATCCAAATTTCACAAGGCTGAGGATATGAGGATAACGTCCAGTCATTTACGAAGCAGTATGCCTGGTCTTTCATTTGATAATTTAGTTTATGTAAACAAGATAGCCGCAGAGTAGTGTTTCAAGTTAACTTTTGTTCGTAAAAAAAGTCTACGTCATCGGCTAAGGCAAGCGGAGTGGACTGATACGCAGACCCATGGACATGTTTCATCTGAAATTGAACCTAGTGGAGTGATGGCTTCTCATTTGACTATAGCAACTAACAACTAAAATACCATATCCTGATATTGTTTCTTGCGACATGGTAAACGACGTGATAAAAAAAAATCAATTTGTAATAGATCGTGATAAGTCCTAGGCTTATGAATTCCCTTTTCTATCTAGGTTCAAATACTAATTAAATTTTCAATCAGTAAAGAACAAAGATCCAATGTTCCCCGCCATGCACATTATATGTCATATTTTATCTATCAAAGGGCAAAGAACAAGGGAATAACTAAAAAAGCACTTTTTTGTTCTTTTTCTTTTTGCTTCACAGCAAATGAAATGGGATTTTCATTACAATTTATATTTCAAAGGGTCATAACTGGTTAAAAATATTTGATTACGACTTATTTTCCAAATTGTCAAAGACATTGCTTATGATAGGAGTTTGACTTAATCTGACAAGAATTGTACACATGAGAGTACTAACAAGACCGGACGATTGGACGCCCGGAATTGTTATGTCTCCTGCAACACGCTTAGCTCAGTAATCAAAAATCAACAACTCAAGGTTGTAGACTCAAATTCCTGGTAAGAGAAATCACTTCAGTTCCTATATTCCGAAGTTCCTAAATTATGCAAAAGTGCCGCTGTAATGGGGTCCGTTTTTGATATGTCAAATATAAGATTGGGTGGGACACTTTACATCAAATATTTATCAAGACAATTGAATGATGGAAGTTTCGAGGAAACAATAAAATTTGGTTAAAAATATAAATTTATGAATTGGTGGGTATTTTGAATTTAAACAAAAATCTAACTAGTGTCGGATTCTGGGGGAGTACATGTGCTTAAATAAAAAATAATTTTCTGCATAAAAAGCTCCGCTCGGCAAAACATCCACATCATTTCAACCCTGGCTACGCCACTGCAGGAGCCTGTAATTCAGTGGTTGTCGTTTGTTTATGTGTTACATATTTGTTTTTCGTTCATTTTTTTACATAAATAATGCCGTTAGTTTTCTCGTTTGAATTGTTTTACATTGTCTTATCGGGGCCTATTACAGCTGACTATGCAGTATGGGCTTTGCTCATTGTTGAAGGCCGTACGGTGACCTATAGTTGTTAATGTCTGTGTCATTTTGGTCTTTTGTGGATAGTTGTCTCATTGGCAATCATACCACATCTTCTTTACTATATATAGACCAATAGTTTTAGTTAGTGTTTTATCCAAACTATACACTTCTATTTTAACCAATCGTTTATTGTCGTGGTCAGAGGAAGAAGAAAAACTCATCAACAATCAATTTGGCTTCAGACCCAGACGATCTACTATAGATGCAATATTTGTGTTACATGGAATTATTACTAATACTCTTCAACAAAAGCAAAATATGTGCTGTTCATTCGTAGATTTCCGTAACGCGTTTGACAAGCTGGACCGAAGAATACTTATGTATGAACTCCTTAAAAGTGGAATTAGCTCCAAATTTGTTACTATTGTGAAATCTGTCTATTCTTCTGTTAAAATGTGTGTTAGATCAGGTGGTATTTTATTCAAATCGTTCGAAAATTTAATGGGGGTAAAGAAAGGGGCAGTTATGGCAGCAGTCCCTTTGCGTCAATTACTGTTTTTCAATGGTATCATTTGCGCCAAATTTTGTTTTCCAAATGTATCAATTGCGCCAATATTCGGAGTTCATTTGCACCAATTTACCTGTACACATCATGCACATATCTATCATAAATATATATTTATTCTTACTTTTGGCTTAAAAAGTATCATATGTTCGGAGATATTTCACCATGTAGATGGGCATCTGGAGAGAAATGACTTAAAATGCATTAGACAGTCCATATACAGAGGGAGAAGAAAACTTATTGCTTTGCTGAATATTAAATACAAGATATGCCAAAAGAGACGAACATAGAAGCATTTGCTGATTATGATTTAGTCACATATGTTGATGACACCATGCGTATGGGCTGAAACTACATGTATCTACCGCAAGACGTATCAGTAATGGAGCAGAAGCATTCCACAAGAATTACATTGAACTGTTTTATGCATTTCATCCTTCTATTTTTTTGTTTTTTGGACAATAAAGTGCAGTTACAAGCTACTAACTACATACATGCAATAATTTGCGAAGTATACCCAAGCAGCAACAGTAAGAAGAAGATATGTTTCAGAAAAGGAAACATTTGAGGTGTAAACTACCAGTTCTAAGTCAGAATAAAGGTGGTGGGAAGTTTTTTTTCTTCTAATTGGCGCAATCGTATGTTTTATTTTTGGCGCAAATGATACCATGTAATTTTAAAGCAGGTGGCGCAAACGTAGCATTGGAAGAAAAAAGTTGTGGCGCAAAAGGACGCATTTTTGGCGCAAAAGGATTTCTCCCAAACAAGGGTAACCCTTGTCGCCTCTTTTGTTTTTATTCTTCATCATTGACTTGATTGAGGACATTCATATTGATATGCGGGATGATACCGTTACTGTGAATAATATTCTTATATATCTTATTCTTTTTGCGGATGACACTGAGTTGTTTGGAAAATCACCAGAATTATTGCAAGAACTTTTAGATAAATTATTGAAATACTGTCCTAAGTGGAACATACAAGTTATAGTATTTAGAAATGGATGGCAACCAGTAAGTGCCAGATTCTTCTACGACAATAAAGAGCTACAAATAGTAAATTCCTGTATATATCTTGGAATGATGTTTTATTTTAATGGAAAATTCGTACAGACCCAGAAACGTGTGTCCGAACAGGGTTCACGAGCTTTATCGTCATTGTTAAACTCAGTGAAAGATTTGCACTTGTCAAAGAAACAACTTGATCTATTTGACAGTATGGTGGCGTCTGTTCTTAATTATGCTTCGGAAATAAGGGGTTTCAATCGAGGTTAAGATGTTGAGATTATTCACTATCGTTTCTGTCGATGTATTTTAAAAGTTGTAAAATCTGGGTTTTTTTATATGGAGAATTGGGCCATTTTCCTATGTATATTATGAGAAAATTTAGAATTTTTTTGAAATATTGGTTGAATATCTTAACTAACAAAACACCTATTGTTTATGATGTTTATAAATTGTTACTTGATGATGCCAATAATGGCAAAAAAAACCCGGGCTTCTAATGTACGTGACTTACTATGTGATAGTGGTCTCAATTATATATGGTATCAACAATCAGAAATACATACTATTGGACTTATTGATGTAATAAAGAATAGAATTAAAGATCAGTATATACAAAGCTGGTTAGCATATGTAGAAAAGAGAGAAAAACTTAATTATTTATAAGGATATAAAGTTAGAATTTAGGTTTGCCGGAACATTATTTAGATTGCTGTTAAAATTCACACTTTTTAACTTAATTGCGAAGTGGTACACTAAAACTGTACATTGAAACAGGAAGATTTACTGGCATGGCTAGAGAATTACGTTTATGTAAATGTTGTAATATGCAGTGTGTTGAAAACGAATACCACTTTTTATCAGTATGCCCTGCCTATAGATCAATTAGGCCTATATATTTGCCAGAATTCTATTGCTCTTGGCCGAACCTTAATAATTACAGTATCTATTTAAATTAAAGTCTGTTTTACATATTAAAAAAATGTGTAACTACATAAAATATGCGTGGTCAATCAGATCACATATTGTTACTTAATGTTGTTTGCTTTCTTATAATGATTTATATATATTAATCTCTGCTGTTTATCATTTGTCATGTTGTAAATATGTTTTTCGTTGTTATGGCATATATATATGTTTTTTGCAATAAAGTATTCATTCAAACAGTTTTCATTGGGGTTCATTATAAGCCAAGGAAAATTTTAATATGTATCGCCAAAACAATTCAGGTTGTAATTTTACTTTTTTTCTGACAACAGGCTAGTATAACTAGTAGCCTAGGGATGGCAACGAGTACTCGAAAGGCCGAGTACTCGGATACTCGTTTGCTGTTATACATCTTGAGATATTTCTCTTCACATAATGACATTTCCACTCACTTTAGTTTCAAGAAATATCCCCTTCGTA
>NW_027267285.1:0-29049 GCF_963676685.1 Mytilus edulis | reverse complement strand
TGACCCCCTTTTTTTCATCTGGTGTCAGTAAAGTACTACAAATTGATCAAAAGTGCAGTCATGGTCATTAAACTGTGTTTATTTACATCAGTTAATAAAATTTAAGATATAAAAATTTCATTTGGAATAATAAATGGTGCTTTTGTGAGTTTCTGCAGTGCTTACATTAGGCTATGCTATCTGCCAAGTACATAGTATGACGCAATGCTATAAGGGGTAAAAATCAAATAATTTCATTAAATCTGCATGACAAAATTTTTTTGGGGGTAGTAAACAACTTATGTTTCAATGTTTAACACCACAGAATAACTTTCTGTGCATTTATAACATTATTTAGGACATTTTTTATATAAAAGCATATTGTCAGGATGGGAAAAGCTAAAAATAGGACAAACTCAAGTTTTAGGCTCTAAATTTGCAATATGTGACATTTTGCCCCCAAAAAGATTGAAATGTGGTTACTATTATCTCAAATGATCAGTTAAGACAAAAAAAAAACAATTGTTTTCTGATTTTGATGTTTCACCGCATTTTGCTTAAAGAGACAAAAAAGTTGATTAGAAATCTTTTATTTTGCTTTATTCTTAATCCTTAGTCAATTTGTAGTTGAAAACAGCCTATCTGAGCATTATGCGACTAATAATAAAAATTTCACAGCTCAATTTAAACTGACTGTAATGTATGACTTTGATAGAAAATACTTGAAAATTTCATTTTGGGCTACAGGAACATAAACTTTCAATATCAAGATCATTGTTTGCTGATTTTTTCTTGTTTGTTCTACTTCTTTAAAGACTTCCAACAATTTTTGCAATGAATTTAGTAAAAAATCCAAGGTATTGAAGTGTCAAGGAATATTGACCCCCCTTTTTTTCATCTGGTGTCAGTAAAGTACTACAAATTGATCAAAAGTGCAGTCATGGTCATTAAACTGTGTTTATTTACATCAGTTAATAAAATTTAAGATATAAAAATTTCATTTGGAATAATAAATGGTGCTTTTGTGAGTTTCTGCAGTGCTTACATTAGGCTATGCTATCTGCCAAGTACATAGTATGACGCAATGCTATAAGGGGTAAAAATCAAATAATTTCATTAAATCTGCATGACAAAATTTTTTTGGGGGTAGTAAACAACTTATGTTTCAATGTTTAACACCACAGAATAACTTTCTGTGCATTTATAACATTATTTAGGACATTTTTTATATAAAAGCATATTGTCAGGATGGGAAAAGCTAAAATAGGACAAACTCAAGTTTTAGGCTCTAAATTTGCAATATGTGACATTTTGCCCCCAAAAAGATTGAAATGTGGTTACTATTATCTCAAATGATCAGTTAAGACAAAAAAAAAACAATTGTTTTCTGATTTTGATGTTTCACCGCATTTTGCTTAAAGAGACAAAAAAGTTGATTAGAAATCTTTTATTTTGCTTTATTCTTAATCCTTAGTCAATTTGTAGTTGAAAACAGCCTATCTGAGCATTATGCGACTAATAATAAAAATTTCACAGCTCAATTTAAACTGACTGTAATGTATGACTTTGATAGAAAATACTTGAAAAATTTCATTTTGGGCTACAGGAACATAAACTTTCAATATCAAGATCATTGTTTGCTGATTTTTTCTTGTTTGTTCTACTTCTTTAAAGACTTCCAACAATTTTTGCAATGAATTTAGTAAAAATCCAAGGTATTGAAGTGTCAAGGAATATTGACCCCCCTTTTTTTCATCTGGTGTCAGTAAAGTACTACAAATTGATCAAAAGTGCAGTCATGGTCATTAAACTGTGTTTATTTACATCAGTTAATAAAATTTAAGATATAAAAATTTCATTTGGAATAATAAATGGTGCTTTTGTGAGTTTCTGCAGTGCTTACATTAGGCTATGCTATCTGCCAAGTACATAGTATGACGCAATGCTATAAGGGGTAAAAATCAAATAATTTCATTAAATCTGCATGACAAAATTTTTTTGGGGGTAGTAAACAACTTATGTTTCAATGTTTAACACCACAGAATAACTTTCTGTGCATTTATAACATTATTTAGGACATTTTTTATATAAAAGCATATTGTCAGGATGGAAAAGCTAAAAATAGGACAAACTCAAGTTTTAGGCTCTAAATTTGCAATATGTGACATTTTGCCCCCAAAAAAGATTGAAATGTGGTTACTATTATCTCAAATGATCAGTTAAGACAAAAAAAAAAACAATTGTTTTCTGATTTTGATGTTTCACCGCATTTTGCTTAAAGAGACAAAAAAGTTGATTAGAAATCTTTTATTTTGCTTTATTCTTAATCCTTAGTCAATTTGTAGTTGAAAACAGCCTATCTGAGCATTATGCGACTAATAATAAAAATTTCACAGCTCAATTTAAACTGACTGTAATGTATGACTTTGATAGAAAATACTTGAAAATTTCATTTTGGGCTACAGGAACATAAACTTTCAATATCAAGATCATTGTTTGCTGATTTTTTCTTGTTTGTTCTACTTCTTTAAAGACTTCCAACAATTTTTGCAATGAATTTAGTAAAAAATCCAAGGTATTGAAGTGTCAAGGAATATTGACCCCCCTTTTTTTCATCTGGTGTCAGTAAAGTACTACAAATTGATCAAAAGTGCAGTCATGGTCATTAAACTGTGTTTATTTACATCAGTTAATAAAATTTAAGATATAAAAATTTCATTTGGAATAATAAATGGTGCTTTTGTGAGTTTCTGCAGTGCTTACATTAGGCTATGCTATCTGCCAAGTACATAGTATGACGCAATGCTATAAGGGGTAAAAATCAAATAATTTCATTAAATCTGCATGACAAAATTTTTTTGGGGTAGTAAACAACTTATGTTTCAATGTTTAACACCACAGAATAACTTTCTGTGCATTTATAACATTATTTAGGACATTTTTTATATAAAAGCATATTGTCAGGATGGGAAAAGCTAAAAATAGGACAAACTCAAGTTTTAGGCTCTAAATTTGCAATATGTGACATTTTGCCCCCAAAAAGATTGAAATGTGGTTACTATTATCTCAAATGATCAGTTAAGACAAAAAAAAAACAATTGTTTTCTGATTTTGATGTTTCACCGCATTTTGCTTAAAGAGACAAAAAAGTTGATTAGAAATCTTTTATTTTGCTTTATTCTTAATCCTTAGTCAATTTGTAGTTGAAAACAGCCTATCTGAGCATTATGCGACTAATAATAAAAATTTCACAGCTCAATTTAAACTGACTGTAATGTATGACTTTGATAGAAAATACTTGAAAATTTCATTTTGGGCTACAGGAACATAAACTTTCAATATCAAGATCATTGTTTGCTGATTTTTTCTTGTTTGTTCTACTTCTTTAAAGACTTCCAACAATTTTTGCAATGAATTTAGTAAAAAATCCAAGGTATTGAAGTGTCAAGGAATATTGACCCCCCTTTTTTTCATCTGGTGTCAGTAAAGTACTACAAATTGATCAAAAGTGCAGTCATGGTCATTAAACTGTGTTTATTTACATCAGTTAATAAAATTTAAGATATAAAAATTTCATTTGGAATAATAAATGGTGCTTTTGTGAGTTTCTGCAGTGCTTACATTAGGCTATGCTATCTGCCAAGTACATAGTATGACGCAATGCTATAAGGGGTAAAAATCAAATAATTTCATTAAATCTGCATGACAAAATTTTTTTGGGGGTAGTAAACAACTTATGTTTCAATGTTTAACACCACAGAATAACTTTCTGTGCATTTATAACATTATTTAGGACATTTTTTATATAAAAGCATATTGTCAGGATGGGAAAAGCTAAAAATAGGACAAACTCAAGTTTTAGGCTCTAAATTTGCAATATGTGACATTTTGCCCCAAAAAGATTGAAATGTGGTTACTATTATCTCAAATGATCAGTTAAGACAAAAAAAAAACAATTGTTTTCTGATTTTGATGTTTCACCGCATTTTGCTTAAAGAGACAAAAAAGTTGATTAGAAATCTTTTATTTTGCTTTATTCTTAATCCTTAGTCAATTTGTAGTTGAAAACAGCCTATCTGAGCATTATGCGACTAATAATAAAAATTTCACAGCTCAATTTAAACTGACTGTAATGTATGACTTTGATAGAAAATACTTGAAAATTTCATTTTGGGCTACAGGAACATAAACTTTCAATATCAAGATCATTGTTTGCTGATTTTTTCTTGTTTGTTCTACTTCTTTAAAGACTTCCAACAATTTTTGCAATGAATTTAGTAAAAAATCCAAGGTATTGAAGTGTCAAGGAATATTGACCCCCCTTTTTTTCATCTGGTGTCAGTAAAGTACTACAAATTGATCAAAAGTGCAGTCATGGTCATTAAACTGTGTTTATTTACATCAGTTAATAAAATTTAAGATATAAAAATTTCATTTGGAATAATAAATGGTGCTTTTGTGAGTTTCTGCAGTGCTTACATTAGGCTATGCTATCTGCCAAGTACATAGTATGACGCAATGCTATAAGGGGTAAAAATCAAATAATTTCATTAAATCTGCATGACAAAATTTTTTTGGGGGTAGTAAACAACTTATGTTTCAATGTTTAACACCACAGAATAACTTTCTGTGCATTTATAACATTATTTAGGACATTTTTTATATAAAAGCATATTGTCAGGATGGGAAAAGCTAAAAATAGGACAAACTCAAGTTTTAGGCTCTAAATTTGCAATATGTGACATTTTGCCCCCAAAAAGATTGAAATGTGGTTACTATTATCTCAAATGATCAGTTAAGACAAAAAAAAAACAATTGTTTTCTGATTTTGATGTTTCACCGCATTTTGCTTAAAGGTGTCATACCACCAATTAAAAGTCCCTATCTGTTCAACCAAATTTTGCAATTTTCACAGCTTTCTAAATATTTTACCTTAAGTTTAACTTCATAGAAACTAGGTATATCCTGAATTGTACAGGTGTCACCTTTCTGCATGCCAATTTTCAACATACATTCAAAATCATATAAGAAAGCAGAGAGCTTCCGAAAGGAGGTACCACTAAAAATAACCCCTGGTTTTCTGGAAATCTTAAATTAGTATACTATGGAGCGCATTAATCGTCAATTTTTAATGCAAACTCATAGACAGGTAAATTTTGGCTCAAAATGGTCTTAATATATTTCTCTTTCAACAAAACTTTCATTTCTGCAAATTTGTTGCTTAGTTTAGGTGAACGATGACATCAAATGCACTTTTTTTTGTCCGAGTAGGCCTACTTTCACATACGTTCTAAATTTGAGGGAGTAATTGGTGGTATGACACCTAAAGAGACAAAAAAGTTGATTAGAAATCTTTTATTTTGCTTTATTCTTAATCCTTAGTCAATTTGTAGTTGAAAACAGCCTATCTGAGCATTATGCGACTAATAATAAAAATTTCACAGCTCAATTTAAACTGACTGTAATGTATGACTTTGATAGAAAATACTTGAAAATTTCATTTTGGGCTACAGGAACATAAACTTTCAATATCAAGATCATTGTTTGCTGATTTTTTCTTGTTTGTTCTACTTCTTTAAAGACTTCCAACAATTTTTGCAATGAATTTAGTAAAAAATCCAAGGTATTGAAGTGTCAAGGAATATTGACCCCCTTTTTTTCATCTGGTGTCAGTAAAGTACTACAAATTGATCAAAAGTGCAGTCATGGTCATTAAACTGTGTTTATTTACATCAGTTAATAAAATTTAAGATATAAAAATTTCATTTGGAATAATAAATGGTGCTTTTGTGAGTTTCTGCAGTGCTTACATTAGGCTATGCTATCTGCCAAGTACATAGTATGACGCAATGCTATAAGGGGTAAAAATCAAATAATTTCATTAAATCTGCATGACAAAATTTTTTTGGGGGTAGTAAACAACTTATGTTTCAATGTTTAACACCACAGAATAACTTTCTGTGCATTTATAACATTATTTAGGACATTTTTTATATAAAAGCATATTGTCAGGATGGGAAAAGCTAAAAATAGGACAAACTCAAGTTTTAGGCTCTAAATTTGCAATATGTGACATTTTGCCCCCAAAAAGATTGAAATGTGGTTACTATTATCTCAAATGATCAGTTAAGACAAAAAAAAAACAATTGTTTTCTGATTTTGATGTTTCACCGCATTTTGCTTAAGAGACAAAAAAGTTGATTAGAAATCTTTTATTTTGCTTTATTCTTAATCCTTAGTCAATTTGTAGTTGAAAACAGCCTATCTGAGCATTATGCGACTAATAATAAAAATTTCACAGCTCAATTTAAACTGACTGTAATGTATGACTTTGATAGAAAATACTTGAAAATTTCATTTTGGGCTACAGGAACATAAACTTTCAATATCAAGATCATTGTTTGCTGATTTTTTCTTGTTTGTTCTACTTCTTTAAAGACTTCCAACAATTTTTGCAATGAATTTAGTAAAAAATCCAAGGTATTGAAGTGTCAAGGAATATTGACCCCCCTTTTTTTCATCTGGTGTCAGTAAAGTACTACAAATTGATCAAAAGTGCAGTCATGGTCATTAAACTGTGTTTATTTACATCAGTTAATAAAATTTAAGATATAAAAATTTCATTTGGAATAATAAATGGTGCTTTTGTGAGTTTCTGCAGTGCTTACATTAGGCTATGCTATCTGCCAAGTACATAGTATGACGCAATGCTATAAGGGGTAAAAATCAAATAATTTCATTAAATCTGCATGACAAAATTTTTTTGGGGGTAGTAAACAACTTATGTTTCAATGTTTAACACCACAGAATAACTTTCTGTGCATTTATAACATTATTTAGGACATTTTTTATATAAAAGCATATTGTCAGGATGGGAAAAGCTAAAAATAGGACAAACTCAAGTTTTAGGCTCTAAATTTGCAATATGTGACATTTTGCCCCCAAAAAGATTGAAATGTGGTTACTATTATCTCAAATGATCAGTTAAGACAAAAAAAAAACAATTGTTTTCTGATTTTGATGTTTCACCGCATTTTGCTTAAAGAGACAAAAAAGTTGATTAGAAATCTTTTATTTTGCTTTATTCTTAATCCTTAGTCAATTTGTAGTTGAAAACAGCCTATCTGAGCATTATGCGACTAATAATAAAAATTTCACAGCTCAATTTAAACTGACTGTAATGTATGACTTTGATAGAAAATACTTGAAAATTTCATTTTGGGCTACAGGAACATAAACTTTCAATATCAAGATCATTGTTTGCTGATTTTTTCTTGTTTGTTCTACTTCTTTAAAGACTTCCAACAATTTTTGCAATGAATTTAGTAAAAAATCCAAGGTATTGAAGTGTCAAGGAATATTGACCCCCCTTTTTTTCATCTGGTGTCAGTAAAGTACTACAAATTGATCAAAAGTGCAGTCATGGTCATTAAACTGTGTTTATTTACATCAGTTAATAAAATTTAAGATATAAAAATTTCATTTGGAATAATAAATGGTGCTTTTGTGAGTTTCTGCAGTGCTTACATTAGGCTATGCTATCTGCCAAGTACATAGTATGACGCAATGCTATAAGGGGTAAAAATCAAATAATTTCATTAAATCTGCATGACAAAATTTTTTTGGGGGTAGTAAACAACTTATGTTTCAATGTTTAACACCACAGAATAACTTTCTGTGCATTTATAACATTATTTAGGACATTTTTTATATAAAAGCATATTGTCAGGATGGGAAAAGCTAAAAATAGGACAAACTCAAGTTTTAGGCTCTAAATTTGCAATATGTGACATTTTGCCCCCAAAAAGATTGAAATGTGGTTACTATTATCTCAAATGATCAGTTAAGACAAAAAAAAAACAATTGTTTTCTGATTTTGATGTTTCACCGCATTTTGCTTAAAGAGACAAAAAAGTTGATTAGAAATCTTTTATTTTGCTTTATTCTTAATCCTTAGTCAATTTGTAGTTGAAAACAGCCTATCTGAGCATTATGCGACTAATAATAAAAATTTCACAGCTCAATTTAAACTGACTGTAATGTATGACTTTGATAGAAAATACTTGAAAATTTCATTTTGGGCTACAGGAACATAAACTTTCAATATCAAGATCATTGTTTGCTGATTTTTTCTTGTTTGTTCTACTTCTTTAAAGACTTCCAACAATTTTTGCAATGAATTTAGTAAAAAATCCAAGGTATTGAAGTGTCAAGGAATATTGACCCCCCTTTTTTTCATCTGGTGTCAGTAAAGTACTACAAATTGATCAAAAGTGCAGTCATGGTCATTAAACTGTGTTTATTTACATCAGTTAATAAAATTTAAGATATAAAAATTTCATTTGGAATAATAAATGGTGCTTTTGTGAGTTTCTGCAGTGCTTACATTAGGCTATGCTATCTGCCAAGTACATAGTATGACGCAATGCTATAAGGGGTAAAAATCAAATAATTTCATTAAATCTGCATGACAAAATTTTTTTGGGGGTAGTAAACAACTTATGTTTCAATGTTTAACACCACAGAATAACTTTCTGTGCATTTATAACATTATTTAGGACATTTTTTATATAAAAGCATATTGTCAGGATGGGAAAAGCTAAAAATAGGACAAACTCAAGTTTTAGGCTCTAAATTTGCAATATGTGACATTTTGCCCCCAAAAAGATTGAAATGTGGTTACTATTATCTCAAATGATCAGTTAAGACAAAAAAAAAACAATTGTTTTCTGATTTTGATGTTTCACCGCATTTTGCTTAAAGGTGTCATACCACCAATTAAAAGTCCCTATCTGTTCAACCAAATTTTGCAATTTTCACAGCTTTCTAAATATTTTACCTTAAGTTTAACTTCATAGAAACTAGGTATATCCTGAATTGTACAGGTGTCACCTTTCTGCATGCCAATTTTCAACATACATTCAAAATCATATAAGAAAGCAGAGAGCTTCCGAAAGGAGGTACCACTAAAAATAACCCCTGGTTTTCTGGAAATCTTAAATTAGTGTACTATGGAGCGCATTAATCGTCAATTTTTAATGCAAACTCATAGACAGGTAAATTTTGGCTCAAAATGGTCTTAATATATTTCTCTTTCAACAAAACTTTCATTTCTGCAAATTTGTTGCTTAGTTTAGGTGAACGATGACATCAAATGCACTTTTTTTTGTCCGAGTAGGCCTACTTTCACATACGTTCTAAATTTGAGGGAGTAATTGGTGGTATGACACCTAAAGAGACAAAAAAGTTGATTAGAAATCTTTTATTTTGCTTTATTCTTAATCCTTAGTCAATTTGTAGTTGAAAACAGCCTATCTGAGCATTATGCGACTAATAATAAAAATTTCACAGCTCAATTTAAACTGACTGTAATGTATGACTTTGATAGAAAATACTTGAAAATTTCATTTTGGGCTACAGGAACATAAACTTTCAATATCAAGATCATTGTTTGCTGATTTTTTCTTGTTTGTTCTACTTCTTTAAAGACTTCCAACAATTTTTGCAATGAATTTAGTAAAAAATCCAAGGTATTGAAGTGTCAAGGAATATTGACCCCCCTTTTTTTCATCTGGTGTCAGTAAAGTACTACAAATTGATCAAAAGTGCAGTCATGGTCATTAAACTGTGTTTATTTAATAAAATTTAAGATATAAAAATTTCATTTGGAATAATAAATGGTGCTTTTGTGAGTTTCTGCAGTGCTTACATTAGGCTATGCTATCTGCCAAGTACATAGTATGACGCAATGCTATAAGGGGTAAAAATCAAATAATTTCATTAAATCTGCATGACAAAATTTTTTTGGGGGTAGTAAACAACTTATGTTTCAATGTTTAACACCACAGAATAACTTTCTGTGCATTTATAACATTATTTGGGACATTTTTTATATAAAAGCATATTGTCAGGATGGGAAAAGCTAAAAATAGGACAAACTCAAGTTTTAGGCTCTAAATTTGCAATATGTGACATTTTGCCCCCAAAAAGATTGAAATGTGGTTACTATTATCTCAAATGATCAGTTAAGACAAAAAAAAAACAATTGTTTTCTGATTTTGATGTTTCACCGCATTTTGCTTAAAGAGACAAAAAAGTTGATTAGAAATCTTTTATTTTGCTTTATTCTTAATCCTTAGTCAATTTGTAGTTGAAAACAGCCTATCTGAGCATTATGCGACTAATAATAAAAATTTCACAGCTCAATTTAAACTGACTGTAATGTATGACTTTGATAGAAAATACTTGAAAATTTCATTTTGGGCTACAGGAACATAAACTTTCAATATCAAGATCATTGTTTGCTGATTTTTTCTTGTTTGTTCTACTTCTTTAAAGACTTCCAACAATTTTTGCAATGAATTTAGTAAAAAATCCAAGGTATTGAAGTGTCAAGGAATATTGACCCCCCTTTTTTTCATCTGGTGTCAGTAAAGTACTACAAATTGATCAAAAGTGCAGTCATGGTCATTAAACTGTGTTTATTTACATCAGTTAATAAAATTTAAGATATAAAAATTTCATTTGGAATAATAAATGGTGCTTTTGTGAGTTTCTGCAGTGCTTACATTAGGCTATGCTATCTGCCAAGTACATAGTATGACGCAATGCTATAAGGGGTAAAAATCAAATAATTTCATTAAATCTGCATGACAAAATTTTTTTGGGGGTAGTAAACAACTTATGTTTCAATGTTTAACACCACAGAATAACTTTCTGTGCATTTATAACATTATTTAGGACATTTTTTATATAAAAGCATATTGTCAGGATGGGAAAAGCTAAAAATAGGACAAACTCAAGTTTTAGGCTCTAAATTTGCAATATGTGACATTTTGCCCCCAAAAAGATTGAAATGTGGTTACTATTATCTCAAATGATCAGTTAAGACAAAAAAAAAACAATTGTTTTCTGATTTTGATGTTTCACCGCATTTTGCTTAAAGGTGTCATACCACCAATTAAAAGTCCCTATCTGTTCAACCAAATTTTGCAATTTTCACAGCTTTCTAAATATTTTACCTTAAGTTTAACTTCATAGAAACTAGGTATATCCTGAATTGTACAGGTGTCACCTTTCTGCATGCCAATTTTCAACATACATTCAAAATCATATAAGAAAGCAGAGAGCTTCCGAAAGGAGGTACCACTAAAAATAACCCCTGGTTTTCTGGAAATCTTAAATTAGTATACTATATATGGAGCGCATTAATCGTCAATTTTTAATGCAAACTCATAGACAGGTAAATTTTGGCTCAAAATGGTCTTAATATATTTCTCTTTCAACAAAACTTTCATTTCTGCAAATTTGTTGCTTAGTTTAGGTGAACGATGACATCAAATGCACTTTTTTTTGTCCGAGTAGGCCTACTTTCACATACGTTCTAAATTTGAGGGAGTAATTGGTGGTATGACACCTAAAGAGACAAAAAAGTTGATTAGAAATCTTTTATTTTGCTTTATTCTTAATCCTTAGTCAATTTGTAGTTGAAAACAGCCTATCTGAGCATTATGCGACTAATAATAAAAATTTCACAGCTCAATTTAAACTGACTGTAATGTATGACTTTGATAGAAAATACTTGAAAATTTCATTTTGGGCTACAGGAACATAAACTTTCAATATCAAGATCATTGTTTGCTGATTTTTTCTTGTTTGTTCTACTTCTTTAAAGACTTCCAACAATTTTTGCAATGAATTTAGTAAAAAATCCAAGGTATTGAAGTGTCAAGGAATATTGACCCCCCTTTTTTTCATCTGGTGTCAGTAAAGTACTACAAATTGATCAAAAGTGCAGTCATGGTCATTAAACTGTGTTTATTTACATCAGTTAATAAAATTTAAGATATAAAAATTTCATTTGGAATAATAAATGGTGCTTTTGTGAGTTTCTGCAGTGCTTACATTAGGCTATGCTATCTGCCAAGTACATAGTATGACGCAATGCTATAAGGGGTAAAAATCAAATAATTTCATTAAATCTGCATGACAAAATTTTTTTGGGGGTAGTAAACAACTTATGTTTCAATGTTTAACACCACAGAATAACTTTCTGTGCATTTATAACATTATTTAGGACATTTTTTATATAAAAGCATATTGTCAGGATGGGAAAAGCTAAAAATAGGACAAACTCAAGTTTTAGGCTCTAAATTTGCAATATGTGACATTTTGCCCCCAAAAAGATTGAAATGTGGTTACTATTATCTCAAATGATCAGTTAAGACAAAAAAAAAACAATTGTTTTCTGATTTTGATGTTTCACCGCATTTTGCTTAAAGAGACAAAAAAGTTGATTAGAAATCTTTTATTTTGCTTTATTCTTAATCCTTAGTCAATTTGTAGTTGAAAACAGCCTATCTGAGCATTATGCGACTAATAATAAAAATTTCACAGCTCAATTTAAACTGACTGTAATGTATGACTTTGATAGAAAATACTTGAAAATTTCATTTTGGGCTACAGGAACATAAACTTTCAATATCAAGATCATTGTTTGCTGATTTTTTCTTGTTTGTTCTACTTCTTTAAAGACTTCCAACAATTTTTGCAATGAATTTAGTAAAAAATCCAAGGTATTGAAGTGTCAAGGAATATTGACCCCCCTTTTTTTCATCTGGTGTCAGTAAAGTACTACAAATTGATCAAAAGTGCAGTCATGGTCATTAAACTGTGTTTATTTACATCAGTTAATAAAATTTAAGATATAAAAATTTCATTTGGAATAATAAATGGTGCTTTTGTGAGTTTCTGCAGTGCTTACATTAGGCTATGCTATCTGCCAAGTACATAGTATGACGCAATGCTATAAGGGGTAAAAATCAAATAATTTCATTAAATCTGCATGACAAAATTTTTTTGGGGGTAGTAAACAACTTATGTTTCAATGTTTAACACCACAGAATAACTTTCTGTGCATTTATAACATTATTTAGGACATTTTTTATATAAAAGCATATTGTCAGGATGGGAAAAGCTAAAAATAGGACAAACTCAAGTTTTAGGCTCTAAATTTGCAATATGTGACATTTTGCCCCCAAAAAGATTGAAATGTGGTTACTATTATCTCAAATGATCAGTTAAGACAAAAAAAAAACAATTGTTTTCTGATTTTGATGTTTCACCGCATTTTGCTTAAAGAGACAAAAAAGTTGATTAGAAATCTTTTATTTTGCTTTATTCTTAATCCTTAGTCAATTTGTAGTTGAAAACAGCCTATCTGAGCATTATGCGACTAATAATAAAAATTTCACAGCTCAATTTAAACTGACTGTAATGTATGACTTTGATAGAAAATACTTGAAAATTTCATTTTGGGCTACAGGAACATAAACTTTCAATATCAAGATCATTGTTTGCTGATTTTTTCTTGTTTGTTCTACTTCTTTAAAGACTTCCAACAATTTTTGCAATGAATTTAGTAAAAAATCCAAGGTATTGAAGTGTCAAGGAATATTGACCCCCCTTTTTTTCATCTGGTGTCAGTAAAGTACTACAAATTGATCAAAAGTGCAGTCATGGTCATTAAACTGTGTTTATTTACATCAGTTAATAAAATTTAAGATATAAAAATTTCATTTGGAATAATAAATGGTGCTTTTGTGAGTTTCTGCAGTGCTTACATTAGGCTATGCTATCTGCCAAGTACATAGTATGACGCAATGCTATAAGGGGTAAAAATCAAATAATTTCATTAAATCTGCATGACAAAATTTTTTTGGGGGTAGTAAACAACTTATGTTTCAATGTTTAACACCACAGAATAACTTTCTGTGCATTTATAACATTATTTAGGACATTTTTTATATAAAAGCATATTGTCAGGATGGGAAAAGCTAAAAATAGGACAAACTCAAGTTTTAGGCTCTAAATTTGCAATATGTGACATTTTGCCCCCAAAAAGATTGAAATGTGGTTACTATTATCTCAAATGATCAGTTAAGACAAAAAAAAAACAATTGTTTTCTGATTTTGATGTTTCACCGCATTTTGCTTAAAGAGACAAAAAAGTTGATTAGAAATCTTTTATTTTGCTTTATTCTTAATCCTTAGTCAATTTGTAGTTGAAAACAGCCTATCTGAGCATTATGCGACTAATAATAAAAATTTCACAGCTCAATTTAAACTGACTGTAATGTATGACTTTGATAGAAAATACTTGAAAATTTCATTTTGGGCTACAGGAACATAAACTTTCAATATCAAGATCATTGTTTGCTGATTTTTTCTTGTTTGTTCTACTTCTTTAAAGACTTCCAACAATTTTTGCAATGAATTTAGTAAAAAATCCAAGGTATTGAAGTGTCAAGGAATATTGACCCCCCTTTTTTTCATCTGGTGTCAGTAAAGTACTACAAATTGATCAAAAGTGCAGTCATGGTCATTAAACTGTGTTTATTTACATCAGTTAATAAAATTTAAGATATAAAAATTTCATTTGGAATAATAAATGGTGCTTTTGTGAGTTTCTGCAGTGCTTACATTAGGCTATGCTATCTGCCAAGTACATAGTATGACGCAATGCTATAAGGGGTAAAAATCAAATAATTTCATTAAATCTGCATGACAAAATTTTTTTGGGGGTAGTAAACAACTTATGTTTCAATGTTTAACACCACAGAATAACTTTCTGTGCATTTATAACATTATTTAGGACATTTTTTATATAAAAGCATATTGTCAGGATGGGAAAAGCTAAAAATAGGACAAACTCAAGTTTTAGGCTCTAAATTTGCAATATGTGACATTTTGCCCCCAAAAAGATTGAAATGTGGTTACTATTATCTCAAATGATCAGTTAAGACAAAAAAAAAAACAATTGTTTTCTGATTTTGATGTTTCACCGCATTTTGCTTAAAGAGACAAAAAAGTTGATTAGAAATCTTTTATTTTGCTTTATTCTTAATCCTTAGTCAATTTGTAGTTGAAAACAGCCTATCTGAGCATTATGCGACTAATAATAAAAATTTCACAGCTCAATTTAAACTGACTGTAATGTATGACTTTGATAGAAAATACTTGAAAATTTCATTTTGGGCTACAGGAACATAAACTTTCAATATCAAGATCATTGTTTGCTGATTTTTTCTTGTTTGTTCTACTTCTTTAAAGACTTCCAACAATTTTTGCAATGAATTTAGTAAAAAATCCAAGGTATTGAAGTGTCAAGGAATATTGACCCCCCTTTTTTTCATCTGGTGTCAGTAAAGTACTACAAATTGATCAAAAGTGCAGTCATGGTCATTAAACTGTGTTTATTTACATCAGTTAATAAAATTTAAGATATAAAAATTTCATTTGGAATAATAAATGGTGCTTTTGTGAGTTTCTGCAGTGCTTACATTAGGCTATGCTATCTGCCAAGTACATAGTATGACGCAATGCTATAAGGGGTAAAAATCAAATAATTTCATTAAATCTGCATGACAAAATTTTTTTGGGGGTAGTAAACAACTTATGTTTCAATGTTTAACACCACAGAATAACTTTCTGTGCATTTATAACATTATTTAGGACATTTTTTATATAAAAGCATATTGTCAGGATGGGAAAAGCTAAAAATAGGACAAACTCAAGTTTTAGGCTCTAAATTTGCAATATGTGACATTTTGCCCCCAAAAAGATTGAAATGTGGTTACTATTATCTCAAATGATCAGTTAAGACAAAAAAAAAACAATTGTTTTCTGATTTTGATGTTTCACCGCATTTTGCTTAAAGAGACAAAAAAGTTGATTAGAAATCTTTTATTTTGCTTTATTCTTAATCCTTAGTCAATTTGTAGTTGAAAACAGCCTATCTGAGCATTATGCGACTAATAATAAAAATTTCACAGCTCAATTTAAACTGACTGTAATGTATGACTTTGATAGAAAATACTTGAAAATTTCATTTTGGGCTACAGGAACATAAACTTTCAATATCAAGATCATTGTTTGCTGATTTTTTCTTGTTTGTTCTACTTCTTTAAAGACTTCCAACAATTTTTGCAATGAATTTAGTAAAAAATCCAAGGTATTGAAGTGTCAAGGAATATTGACCCCCCTTTTTTTCATCTGGTGTCAGTAAAGTACTACAAATTGATCAAAAGTGCAGTCATGGTCATTAAACTGTGTTTATTTACATCAGTTAATAAAATTTAAGATATAAAAATTTCATTTGGAATAATAAATGGTGCTTTTGTGAGTTTCTGCAGTGCTTACATTAGGCTATGCTATCTGCCAAGTACATAGTATGACGCAATGCTATAAGGGGTAAAAATCAAATAATTTCATTAAATCTGCATGACAAAATTTTTTTGGGGGTAGTAAACAACTTATGTTTCAATGTTTAACACCACAGAATAACTTTCTGTGCATTTATAACATTATTTAGGACATTTTTTATATAAAAGCATATTGTCAGGATGGGAAAAGCTAAAAATAGGACAAACTCAAGTTTTAGGCTCTAAATTTGCAATATGTGACATTTTGCCCCCAAAAAGATTGAAATGTGGTTACTATTATCTCAAATGATCAGTTAAGACAAAAAAAAAACAATTGTTTTCTGATTTTGATGTTTCACCGCATTTTGCTTAAAGGTGTCATACCACCAATTAAAAGTCCCTATCTGTTCAACCAAATTTTGCAATTTTCACAGCTTTCTAAATATTTTACCTTAAGTTTAACTTCATAGAAACTAGGTATATCCTGAATTGTACAGGTGTCACCTTTCTGCATGCCAATTTTCAACATACATTCAAAATCATATAAGAAAGCAGAGAGCTTCCGAAAGGAGGTACCACTAAAAATAACCCCTGGTTTTCTGGAAATCTTAAATTAGTATACTATGGAGCGCATTAATCGTCAATTTTTAATGCAAACTCATAGACAGGTAAATTTTGGCTCAAAATGGTCTTAATATATTTCTCTTTCAACAAAACTTTCATTTCTGCAAATTTGTTGCTTAGTTTAGGTGAACGATGACATCAAATGCACTTTTTTTTGTCCGAGTAGGCCTACTTTCACATACGTTCTAAATTTGAGGGAGTAATTGGTGGTATGACACCTAAAGAGACAAAAAAGTTGATTAGAAATCTTTTATTTTGCTTTATTCTTAATCCTTAGTCAATTTGTAGTTGAAAACAGCCTATCTGAGCATTATGCGACTAATAATAAAAATTTCACAGCTCAATTTAAACTGACTGTAATGTATGACTTTGATAGAAAATACTTGAAAATTTCATTTTGGGCTACAGGAACATAAACTTTCAATATCAAGATCATTGTTTGCTGATTTTTTCTTGTTTGTTCTACTTCTTTAAAGACTTCCAACAATTTTTGCAATGAATTTAGTAAAAAATCCAAGGTATTGAAGTGTCAAGGAATATTGACCCCCCTTTTTTTCATCTGGTGTCAGTAAAGTACTACAAATTGATCAAAAGTGCAGTCATGGTCATTAAACTGTGTTTATTTACATCAGTTAATAAAATTTAAGATATAAAAATTTCATTTGGAATAATAAATGGTGCTTTTGTGAGTTTCTGCAGTGCTTACATTAGGCTATGCTATCTGCCAAGTACATAGTATGACGCAATGCTATAAGGGGTAAAAATCAAATAATTTCATTAAATCTGCATGACAAAATTTTTTTGGGGGTAGTAAACAACTTATGTTTCAATGTTTAACACCACAGAATAACTTTCTGTGCATTTATAACATTATTTAGGACATTTTTTATATAAAAGCATATTGTCAGGATGGGAAAAGCTAAAAATAGGACAAACTCAAGTTTTAGGCTCTAAATTTGCAATATGTGACATTTTGCCCCCAAAAAGATTGAAATGTGGTTACTATTATCTCAAATGATCAGTTAAGACAAAAAAAAAACAATTGTTTTCTGATTTTGATGTTTCACCGCATTTTGCTTGAGACAAAAAAGTTGATTAGAAATCTTTTATTTTGCTTTATTCTTAATCCTTAGTCAATTTGTAGTTGAAAACAGCCTATCTGAGCATTATGCGACTAATAATAAAAATTTCACAGCTCAATTTAAACTGACTGTAATGTATGACTTTGATAGAAAATACTTGAAAATTTCATTTTGGGCTACAGGAACATAAACTTTCAATATCAAGATCATTGTTTGCTGATTTTTTCTTGTTTGTTCTACTTCTTTAAAGACTTCCAACAATTTTTGCAATGAATTTAGTAAAAAATCCAAGGTATTGAAGTGTCAAGGAATATTGACCCCCCTTTTTTTCATCTGGTGTCAGTAAAGTACTACAAATTGATCAAAAGTGCAGTCATGGTCATTAAACTGTGTTTATTTACATCAGTTAATAAAATTTAAGATATAAAAATTTCATTTGGAATAATAAATGGTGCTTTTGTGAGTTTCTGCAGTGCTTACATTAGGCTATGCTATCTGCCAAGTACATAGTATGACGCAATGCTATAAGGGGTAAAAATCAAATAATTTCATTAAATCTGCATGACAAAATTTTTTTGGGGGTAGTAAACAACTTATGTTTCAATGTTTAACACCACAGAATAACTTTCTGTGCATTTATAACATTATTTAGGACATTTTTTATATAAAAGCATATTGTCAGGATGGGAAAAGCTAAAAATAGGACAAACTCAAGTTTTAGGCTCTAAATTTGCAATATGTGACATTTTGCCCCCAAAAAGATTGAAATGTGGTTACTATTATCTCAAATGATCAGTTAAGACAAAAAAAAAACAATTGTTTTCTGATTTTGATGTTTCACCGCATTTTGCTTAAAGGTGTCATACCACCAATTAAAAGTCCCTATCTGTTCAACCAAATTTTGCAATTTTCACAGCTTTCTAAATATTTTACCTTAAGTTTAACTTCATAGAAACTAGGTATATCCTGAATTGTACAGGTGTCACCTTTCTGCATGCCAATTTTCAACATACATTCAAAATCATATAAGAAAGCAGAGAGCTTCCGAAAGGAGGTACCACTAAAAATAACCCCTGGTTTTCTGGAAATCTTAAATTAGTATACTATGGAGCGCATTAATCGTCAATTTTTAATGCAAACTCATAGACAGGTAAATTTTGGCTCAAAATGGTCTTAATATATTTCTCTTTCAACAAAACTTTCATTTCTGCAAATTTGTTGCTTAGTTTAGGTGAACGATGACATCAAATGCACTTTTTTTTGTCCGAGTAGGCCTACTTTCACATACGTTCTAAATTTGAGGGAGTAATTGGTGGTATGACACCTAAAGAGACAAAAAAGTTGATTAGAAATCTTTTATTTTGCTTTATTCTTAATCCTTAGTCAATTTGTAGTTGAAAACAGCCTATCTGAGCATTATGCGACTAATAATAAAAATTTCACAGCTCAATTTAAACTGACTGTAATGTATGACTTTGATAGAAAATACTTGAAAATTTCATTTTGGGCTACAGGAACATAAACTTTCAATATCAAGATCATTGTTTGCTGATTTTTTCTTGTTTGTTCTACTTCTTTAAAGACTTCCAACAATTTTTGCAATGAATTTAGTAAAAAATCCAAGGTATTGAAGTGTCAAGGAATATTGACCCCCCTTTTTTTCATCTGGTGTCAGTAAAGTACTACAAATTGATCAAAAGTGCAGTCATGGTCATTAAACTGTGTTTATTTACATCAGTTAATAAAATTTAAGATATAAAAATTTCATTTGGAATAATAAATGGTGCTTTTGTGAGTTTCTGCAGTGCTTACATTAGGCTATGCTATCTGCCAAGTACATAGTATGACGCAATGCTATAAGGGGTAAAAATCAAATAATTTCATTAAATCTGCATGACAAAATTTTTTTGGGGGTAGTAAACAACTTATGTTTCAATGTTTAACACCACAGAATAACTTTCTGTGCATTTATAACATTATTTAGGACATTTTTTATATAAAAGCATATTGTCAGGATGGGAAAAGCTAAAAATAGGACAAACTCAAGTTTTAGGCTCTAAATTTGCAATATGTGACATTTTGCCCCCAAAAAGATTGAAATGTGGTTACTATTATCTCAAATGATCAGTTAAGACAAAAAAAAAACAATTGTTTTCTGATTTTGATGTTTCACCGCATTTTGCTTAAAGAGACAAAAAAGTTGATTAGAAATCTTTTATTTTGCTTTATTCTTAATCCTTAGTCAATTTGTAGTTGAAAACAGCCTATCTGAGCATTATGCGACTAATAATAAAAATTTCACAGCTCAATTTAAACTGACTGTAATGTATGACTTTGATAGAAAATACTTGAAAATTTCATTTTGGGCTACAGGAACATAAACTTTCAATATCAAGATCATTGTTTGCTGATTTTTTCTTGTTTGTTCTACTTCTTTAAAGACTTCCAACAATTTTTGCAATGAATTTAGTAAAAAATCCAAGGTATTGAAGTGTCAAGGAATATTGACCCCCCTTTTTTTCATCTGGTGTCAGTAAAGTACTACAAATTGATCAAAAGTGCAGTCATGGTCATTAAACTGTGTTTATTTACATCAGTTAATAAAATTTAAGATATAAAAATTTCATTTGGAATAATAAATGGTGCTTTTGTGAGTTTCTGCAGTGCTTACATTAGGCTATGCTATCTGCCAAGTACATAGTATGACGCAATGCTATAAGGGGTAAAAATCAAATAATTTCATTAAATCTGCATGACAAAATTTTTTTGGGGGTAGTAAACAACTTATGTTTCAATGTTTAACACCACAGAATAACTTTCTGTGCATTTATAACATTATTTAGGACATTTTTTATATAAAAGCATATTGTCAGGATGGGAAAAGCTAAAAATAGGACAAACTCAAGTTTTAGGCTCTAAATTTGCAATATGTGACATTTTGCCCCCAAAAAGATTGAAATGTGGTTACTATTATCTCAAATGATCAGTTAAGACAAAAAAAAAAACAATTGTTTTCTGATTTTGATGTTTCACCGCATTTTGCTTAAAGAGACAAAAAAGTTGATTAGAAATCTTTTATTTTGCTTTATTCTTAATCCTTAGTCAATTTGTAGTTGAAAACAGCCTATCTGAGCATTATGCGACTAATAATAAAAATTTCACAGCTCAATTTAAACTGACTGTAATGTATGACTTTGATAGAAAATACTTGAAAATTTCATTTTGGGCTACAGGAACATAAACTTTCAATATCAAGATCATTGTTTGCTGATTTTTTCTTGTTTGTTCTACTTCTTTAAAGACTTCCAACAATTTTTGCAATGAATTTAGTAAAAAATCCAAGGTATTGAAGTGTCAAGGAATATTGACCCCCCTTTTTTTCATCTGGTGTCAGTAAAGTACTACAAATTGATCAAAAGTGCAGTCATGGTCATTAAACTGTGTTTATTTACATCAGTTAATAAAATTTAAGATATAAAAATTTCATTTGGAATAATAAATGGTGCTTTTGTGAGTTTCTGCAGTGCTTACATTAGGCTATGCTATCTGCCAAGTACATAGTATGACGCAATGCTATAAGGGGTAAAAATCAAATAATTTCATTAAATCTGCATGACAAAATTTTTTTGGGGGTAGTAAACAACTTATGTTTCAATGTTTAACACCACAGAATAACTTTCTGTGCATTTATAACATTATTTAGGACATTTTTTATATAAAAGCATATTGTCAGGATGGGAAAAGCTAAAAATAGGACAAACTCAAGTTTTAGGCTCTAAATTTGCAATATGTGACATTTTGCCCCCAAAAAGATTGAAATGTGGTTACTATTATCTCAAATGATCAGTTAAGACAAAAAAAAAACAATTGTTTTCTGATTTTGATGTTTCACCGCATTTTGCTTAAAGGTGTCATACCACCAATTAAAAGTCCCTATCTGTTCAACCAAATTTTGCAATTTTCACAGCTTTCTAAATATTTTACCTTAAGTTTAACTTCATAGAAACTAGGTATATCCTGAATTGTACAGGTGTCACCTTTCTGCATGCCAATTTTCAACATACATTCAAAATCATATAAGAAAGCAGAGAGCTTCCGAAAGGAGGTACCACTAAAAATAACCCCTGGTTTTCTGGAAATCTTAAATTAGTATACTATGGAGCGCATTAATCGTCAATTTTTAATGCAAACTCATAGACAGGTAAATTTTGGCTCAAAATGGTCTTAATATATTTCTCTTTCAACAAAACTTTCATTTCTGCAAATTTGTTGCTTAGTTTAGGTGAACGATGACATCAAATGCACTTTTTTTTGTCCGAGTAGGCCTACTTTCACATACGTTCTAAATTTGAGGGAGTAATTGGTGGTATGACACCTAAAGAGACAAAAAAGTTGATTAGAAATCTTTTATTTTGCTTTATTCTTAATCCTTAGTCAATTTGTAGTTGAAAACAGCCTATCTGAGCATTATGCGACTAATAATAAAAATTTCACAGCTCAATTTAAACTGACTGTAATGTATGACTTTGATAGAAAATACTTGAAAATTTCATTTTGGGCTACAGGAACATAAACTTTCAATATCAAGATCATTGTTTGCTGATTTTTTCTTGTTTGTTCTACTTCTTTAAAGACTTCCAACAATTTTTGCAATGAATTTAGTAAAAAATCCAAGGTATTGAAGTGTCAAGGAATATTGACCCCCCTTTTTTTCATCTGGTGTCAGTAAAGTACTACAAATTGATCAAAAGTGCAGTCATGGTCATTAAACTGTGTTTATTTACATCAGTTAATAAAATTTAAGATATAAAAATTTCATTTGGAATAATAAATGGTGCTTTTGTGAGTTTCTGCAGTGCTTACATTAGGCTATGCTATCTGCCAAGTACATAGTATGACGCAATGCTATAAGGGGTAAAAATCAAATAATTTCATTAAATCTGCATGACAAAATTTTTTTTGGGGGTAGTAAACAACTTATGTTTCAATGTTTAACACCACAGAATAACTTTCTGTGCATTTATAACATTATTTAGGACATTTTTTATATAAAAGCATATTGTCAGGATGGGAAAAGCTAAAAATAGGACAAACTCAAGTTTTAGGCTCTAAATTTGCAATATGTGACATTTTGCCCCCAAAAAGATTGAAATGTGGTTACTATTATCTCAAATGATCAGTTAAGACAAAAAAAAAACAATTGTTTTCTGATTTTGATGTTTCACCGCATTTTGCTTAAAGAGACAAAAAAGTTGATTAGAAATCTTTTATTTTGCTTTATTCTTAATCCTTAGTCAATTTGTAGTTGAAAACAGCCTATCTGAGCATTATGCGACTAATAATAAAAATTTCACAGCTCAATTTAAACTGACTGTAATGTATGACTTTGATAGAAAATACTTGAAAATTTCATTTTGGGCTACAGGAACATAAACTTTCAATATCAAGATCATTGTTTGCTGATTTTTTCTTGTTTGTTCTACTTCTTTAAAGACTTCCAACAATTTTTGCAATGAATTTAGTAAAAAATCCAAGGTATTGAAGTGTCAAGGAATATTGACCCCCCTTTTTTTCATCTGGTGTCAGTAAAGTACTACAAATTGATCAAAAGTGCAGTCATGGTCATTAAACTGTGTTTATTTACATCAGTTAATAAAATTTAAGATATAAAAATTTCATTTGGAATAATAAATGGTGCTTTTGTGAGTTTCTGCAGTGCTTACATTAGGCTATGCTATCTGCCAAGTACATAGTATGACGCAATGCTATAAGGGGTAAAAATCAAATAATTTCATTAAATCTGCATGACAAAATTTTTTTGGGGGTAGTAAACAACTTATGTTTCAATGTTTAACACCACAGAATAACTTTCTGTGCATTTATAACATTATTTAGGACATTTTTTATATAAAAGCATATTGTCAGGATGGGAAAAGCTAAAAATAGGACAAACTCAAGTTTTAGGCTCTAAATTTGCAATATGTGACATTTTGCCCCCAAAAAGATTGAAATGTGGTTACTATTATCTCAAATGATCAGTTAAGACAAAAAAAAAACAATTGTTTTCTGATTTTGATGTTTCACCGCATTTTGCTTAAAGGTGTCATACCACCAATTAAAAGTCCCTATCTGTTCAACCAAATTTTGCAATTTTCACAGCTTTCTAAATATTTTACCTTAAGTTTAACTTCATAGAAACTAGGTATATCCTGAATTGTACAGGTGTCACCTTTCTGCATGCCAATTTTCAACATACATTCAAAATCATATAAGAAAGCAGAGAGCTTCCGAAAGGAGGTACCACTAAAAATAACCCCTGGTTTTCTGGAAATCTTAAATTAGTATACTATGGAGCGCATTAATCGTCAATTTTTAATGCAAACTCATAGACAGGTAAATTTTGGCTCAAAATGGTCTTAATATATTTCTCTTTCAACAAAACTTTCATTTCTGCAAATTTGTTGCTTAGTTTAGGTGAACGATGACATCAAATGCACTTTTTTTTGTCCGAGTAGGCCCTACTTTCACATACGTTCTAAATTTGAGGGAGTAATTGGTGGTATGACACCTAAAGAGGACAAAAAAGTTGATTAGAAATCTTTTATTTTGCTTTATTCTTAATCCTTAGTCAATTTGTAGTTGAAAACAGCCTATCTGAGCATTATGCGACTAATAATAAAAATTTCACAGCTCAATTTAAAACTGACTGTAATGTATGACTTTGATAGAAAATACTTGAAAATTTCATTTTGGGCTACAGGAACATAAACTTTCAATATCAAGATCATTGTTTGCTGATTTTTTCTTGTTTGTTCTACTTCTTTAAAGACTTCCAACAATTTTTGCAATGAATTTAGTAAAAAATCCAAGGTATTGAAGTGTCAAGGAATATTGACCCCCCTTTTTTTCATCTGGTGTCAGTAAAGTACTACAAATTGATCAAAAAGTGCAGTCATGGTCATTAAACTGTGTTTATTTACATCAGTTAATAAAATTTAAGATATAAAAATTTTCATTTGGAATAATAAATGGTGCTTTTGTGAGTTTCTGCAGTGCTTACATTAGGCTATGCTATCTGCCAAGTACATAGTATGACGCAATGCTATAAGGGGTAAAAATCAAATAATTTCATTAAATCTGCATGACAAAATTTTTTTTGGGGGTAGTAAACAACTTATGTTTCAATGTTTAACACCACAGAATAACTTTCTGTGCATTTATAACATTATTTAGGACATTTTTTATATAAAAGCATATTGTCAGGATGGGAAAAAGCTAAAAATAGGACAAACTCAAGTTTTAGGCTCTAAATTTGCAATATGTGACATTTTGCCCCCAAAAAAGATTGAAATGTGGTTACTATTATCTCAAATGATCAGTTAAGACAAAAAAAAAACAATTGTTTTCTGATTTTGATGTTTCACCGCATTTTGCTTAAAGAGACAAAAAAAGTTGATTAGAAATCTTTTATTTTGCTTTATTCTTAATCCTTAGTCCAATTTGTAGTTGAAAACAGCCTATCTGAGCATTATGCGACTAATAATAAAAATTTCACAGCTCAATTTAAAACTGACTGTAATGTATGACTTTGATAGAAAATACTTGAAAATTTCATTTTGGGCTACAGGAACATAAACTTTCAATATCAAGATCATTGTTTGCTGATTTTTTCTTGTTTGTTCTACTTCTTTAAAGACTTCCAACAATTTTTGCAATGAATTTAGTAAAAAAATCCAAGGTATTGAAGTGTCAAGGAATATTGACCCCCCTTTTTTTTCATCTGGTGTCAGTAAAGTACTACAAATTGATCAAAAGTGCAGTCATGGTCATTAAACTGTGTTTATTTACATCAGTTAATAAAATTTAAGATATAAAAAATTTCATTTGGAATAATAAATGGTGCTTTTGTGAGTTTCTGCAGTGCTTACATTAGGCTATGCTATCTGCCAAGTACATAGTATGACGCAATGCTATAAGGGGTAAAAATCAAATAATTTCATTAAATCTGCATGACAAAATTTTTTTGGGGGTAGTAAACAACTTATGTTTCAATGTTTAACACCACAGAATAACTTTCTGTGCATTTATAACATTATTTAGGACATTTTTTATATAAAAGCATATTGTCAGGATGGGAAAAGCTAAAAATAGGACAAACTCAAGTTTTAGGCTCTAAATTTGCAATATGTGACATTTTGCCCCCAAAAAGATTGAAATGTGGTTACTATTATCTCAAATGATCAGTTAAGACAAAAAAAAAAACAATTGTTTTTCTGATTTTGATGTTTCACCGCATTTTGCTTAAAGAGACAAAAAAGTTGATTAGAAATCTTTTATTTTGCTTTATTCTTAATCCTTAGTCAATTTGTAGTTGAAAACAGCCTATCTGAGCATTATGCGACTAATAATAAAAATTTCACAGCTCAATTTAAACTGACTGTAATGTATGACTTTGATAGAAAATACTTGAAAATTTCATTTTGGGCTACAGGAACATAAACTTTCAATATCAAGATCATTGTTTGCTGATTTTTTTCTTGTTTGTTCTACTTCTTTAAAGACTTCCAACAATTTTTGCAATGAATTTAGTAAAAAATCCAAGGTATTGAAGTGTCAAGGAATATTGACCCCCCTTTTTTTCATCTGGTGTCAGTAAAGTACTACAAATTGATCAAAAGTGCAGTCATGGTCATTAAACTGTGTTTTATTTACATCAGTTAATAAAATTTTAAGATATAAAAATTTCATTTGGAATAATAAATGGTGCTTTTGTGAGTTTCTGCAGTGCTTACATTAGGCTATGCTATCTGCCAAGTACATAGTATGACGCAATGCTATAAGGGGTAAAAATCAAATAATTTCATTAAATCTGCATGACAAAATTTTTTTGGGGGTAGTAAAACAACTTATGTTTCAATGTTTAACACCACAGAATAACTTTCTGTGCATTTATAACATTATTTAGGACATTTTTTATATAAAAGCATATTGTCAGGATGGGAAAAGCTAAAAATAGGACAAACTCAAGTTTTAGGCTCTAAATTTGCAATATGTGACATTTTGCCCCCAAAAAGATTGAAATGTGGTTACTATTATCTCAAATGATCAGTTAAGACAAAAAAAAAAACAATTGTTTTCTGATTTTGATGTTTCACCGCATTTTGCTTAAAGAGACAAAAAAGTTGATTAGAAATCTTTTATTTTGCTTTATTCTTAATCCTTAGTCAATTTGTAGTTGAAAACAGCCTATCTGAGCATTATGCGACTAATAATAAAAATTTCACAGCTCAATTTAAACTGACTGTAATGTATGACTTTGATAGAAAATACTTGAAAATTTCATTTTTGGGCTACAGGAACATAAACTTTCAATATCAAGATCATTGTTTGCTGATTTTTTCTTGTTTGTTCTACTTCTTTAAAGACTTCCAACAATTTTTGCAATGAATTTAGTAAAAAATCCAAGGTATTGAAGTGTCAAGGAATATTGACCCCCCTTTTTTTTCATCTGGTGTCAGTAAAGTACTACAAATTGATCAAAAAGTGCAGTCATGGTCATTAAACTGTGTTTATTTACATCAGTTAATAAAATTTAAGATATAAAAATTTCATTTGGAATAATAAATGGTGCTTTTGTGAGTTTCTGCAGTGCTTACATTAGGCTATGCTATCTGCCAAGTACATAGTATGACGCAATGCTATAAGGGGTAAAAATCAAATAATTTCATTAAATCTGCATGACAAAATTTTTTTGGGGGTAGTAAACAACTTATGTTTCAATGTTTAACACCACAGAATAACTTTCTGTGCATTTATAACATTATTTAGGACATTTTTTTATATAAAAGCATATTGTCAGGATGGGAAAAGCTAAAAATAGGACAAACTCAAGTTTTAGGCTCTAAATTTGCAATATGTGACATTTTGCCCCCAAAAAGATTGAAATGTGGTTACTATTATCTCAAATGATCAGTTAAGACAAAAAAAAAAACAATTGTTTTCTGATTTTGATGTTTCACCGCATTTTTGCTTAAAGGTGTCATACCACCAATTAAAAGTCCCTATCTGTTCAACCAAATTTTGCAATTTTCACAGCTTTCTAAATATTTTACCTTAAGTTTAACTTCATAGAAACTAGGTATATCCTGAATTGTACAGGTGTCACCTTTCTGCATGCCAATTTTCAACATACATTCAAAATCATATAAGAAAGCAGAGAGCTTCCGAAAGGAGGGTACCACTAA
Organism: Mytilus edulis; assembly: GCF_963676685.1. Classification (NCBI taxonomy): domain Eukaryota; kingdom Metazoa; phylum Mollusca; class Bivalvia; order Mytilida; family Mytilidae; genus Mytilus; species Mytilus edulis. The sequence goes on along the minus strand of NW_027267285.1, from coordinate 918 downwards.
AAATAACCCCTGGTTTTCTGGAAATCTTAAATTAGTATACTATGGAGCGCATTAATCGTCAATTTTTAATGCAAACTCATAGACAGGTAAATTTTGGCTCAAAATGGTCTTAATATATTTCTCTTTCAACAAAACTTTCATTTCTGCAAATTTGTTGCTTAGTTTAGGTGAACGATGACATCAAATGCACTTTTTTTTTGTCCGAGTAGGCCTACTTTCACATACGTTCTAAATTTGAGGGAGTAATTGGTGGTATGACACCTAAAGAGACAAAAAAGTTGATTAGAAATCTTTTATTTTGCTTTATTCTTAATCCTTAGTCAATTTGTAGTTGAAAACAGCCTATCTGAGCATTATGCGACTAATAATAAAAATTTCACAGCTCAATTTAAACTGACTGTAATGTATGACTTTGATAGAAAAATACTTGAAAATTTCATTTTGGGCTACAGGAACATAAACTTTCAATATCAAGATCATTGTTTGCTGATTTTTTCTTGTTTTGTTCTACTTCTTTAAAGACTTCCAACAATTTTTGCAATGAATTTAGTAAAAAATCCAAGGTATTGAAGTGTCAAGGAATATTGACCCCCCTTTTTTTTCATCTGGTGTCAGTAAAGTACTACAAATTGATCAAAAGTGCAGTCATGGTCATTAAACTGTGTTTATTTACATCAGTTAATAAAATTTAAGATATAAAAATTTCATTTGGAATAATAAATGGTGCTTTTGTGAGTTTCTGCAGTGCTTACATTAGGCTATGCTATCTGCCAAGTACATAGTATGACGCAATGCTATAAGGGGTAAAAATCAAATAATTTCATTAAATCTGCATGACAAAATTTTTTTGGGGGTAGTAAACAACTTATGTTTCAATGTTTAACACCACAGAATAACTTTCTGTGCATTTATAACATT